>NC_083596.1:33033713-33161213 GCF_027579695.1 Neoarius graeffei
AATGTATGTTTCACTTGCCCCGGGCAATTGGGCAGTCCTAAATATTGAGCCCTGTATGTTCACAGGTGCACATGCCAAAGCACGCAGGACTGACACCCACAATAGTTGGGGCCCCAGAAAAGGATATCTGGCAAGTGCGAGTCATGCGAGTATAGGTTTATGTAATTTGGTCTAATAAAAAAACGATCTCTCCCCACAAGCGGCCAAAACCGAATGCGCCTGAAGTTGACACTCGCTGATTCCCTTAATTTACAGTCTCATTTTCATTTTGCAATGGTGGCCCCAACATGCATGAAGAATGAGTTTTTGTCAACTATGTCTTGGATTTTACATGAATACTAGGTGGGAACCTATCGTTTTGACCACACTTGCTGAGAAAGGCGAGTCTGGGGTGACTTTTACTCGCCATTAGATTTCACAACTCGGGGGTGGTTAAATTACACACTGCAAAAATGTTTTTCTTTGGTCAAATTCCATTGAGAATTCCTCCTTTTTTCAAACAAACATACCTGAAATATAAAATAATTGATAGTGTGTATGAAAAAGGCTTTGGACGAAATGACCTGTATTCCTTCTGGTGGCCAGGCCCAGGCTGCTGTTAACTGTTGTAGGTATATTAGGTGCAATTGGTCTTAAGTGATCGTTCTCATTGAATCGTTCTCATTAATAATACCATTAATTTTGGCGTTTAATAATAAATTACCAAACAGCTAAATGTATTACTTACCGTATTACAAAGACAGCCAATAGCACTTATGTACACTTTCGAGTTCTTTGAAATTGTGTGACTTCAAAAATATTGGGAGCAACAAATAAACACAGTTTCAATAATAATTGAATTTATAACAATGATGTACATTCAATAAAGTCAGCAGATATACATATAAGCAAGCATAAACGGTGTGTGTGTGTGATTGGAATCTTATCTGAGGTATGTGTGTGTTTGTGTGTGAGGGAGAGAAAGGTGTGTGTGTGTGTGTGTGTGTTATCTGAGGTGTGGGGGTCACCACGTGGCTTGAACAAAGAATTAGCACGTATTGCTAATGAGACAAAAGAATTAGCCGGTGGCTAACCCACTCCCTGTAACATTACCAAATTCACTGAAATCTTGATGTCAAAATATGTGTAATAAGGAAATTAAGGATGTTAGTAAGGATAGAAGAGAGCATGCACGACTTATCCTTTAAAACAACACAGAGAGAGAGCCATGTAGAACTCAAAAATAAGTATGCACAATTTAAACAGTTTAAATTCACAGTACTTCATAAAGTTAATTCCTAAGACTAGTCCTTTTGCCCAAAAATGCCAGTCTTACTTCCAGTATCTTGCTTATGCAAGATTATAGAGATGTTCCGAGACTTTGAGTCCACAGGAGCACGTGAGTCGATTCCGTGGAAAGCAGAGGAGGATCTTTGGTCCAAACTTCAGCGTTCGTGAAGGAAAGTCTCTGATCAAACAATGTGCACAGCGCTTTAGTCAGAAGGAATCTGGTCACTTCTAACTTTAAATTAACTGCTTTGGGCTGCAGTCGTAACGTTACTTATAATAGACAAACAAACCGGTTGTAGCTCAACCAAGAGAGAGAGCGCAACTCAAATAGTTCTACCGTGGCCAATGGTAAACGAAAGCACGCTGAATTCTTTTTCTCGCGAGAAAGGCGTCTTTATCTTGGGTGCTCTGACGAGCGGGTCTCCTTATGTCCGTGTTGAATTCACGCGGCGCCAAAAGAGGAAGAAGGAAGTGTTGCTCAGTTACTTATGGCTTCATGGAGGATGTGACGTAGGAAATCCCGCCCAGGCGTGACGTAGGTCAACGCGGAAGTTGGTTGATGGGAAATGTACATAGTTCTTAAAGAGACGGGCTGTTGTACCTACACTGTACAAAAACCAATATTGGGCTATATAGTTAGTTTTGATGTTTAAATATTATTAAAGGTTTACATGGCCTCTGATATTTTCAAAATTAATACTGCTTGAAATGATTGCACATTTACAATTTGTCATCAGTGTAAATGTACACTGTTAATGTTATTGGCCAGAGCTATAGTGCTGAGTAGTTGGAATATCTATTTTGTGTAAACAATAGAGTGAAAGGGCTGTATGGGCAATAATATAAGGATGACCAATTAAGTGTCTGTGCTGATGAAAAATACCATGGAACCAGTAACTAGACAAATAAAAGCAATCTAATAACATCACTTTTCAACTTGCATCTGATATTTGAACATCGAAACTGATGACACATTTGCATTGCACGTTTACAATTTGTCGTCAATCATTTTGAACAGTATTAATCTTGAAAAAAATCTGTGAGGCTATGTAAACCTGTAATAACATTTGAACATCCGATATTTGAAACCTCAAAACTGATTATATCATCCAGTCTGCTGAGACTGGTTTTTGTACTGTGATCAGCAGCTTGGGCCTGGCCACTGGAAGTTCCCAACAGTGCAGTGGATTGTGGGATATGTGAAAGGGGTGAATAAACACATCGTTCACGTTACAGCTGGAACTATTTTCTGAGCCTTTGAATAGATTGGATTCAAAACTTGTCACTCAGGACAACAGCACTGTTTATTCCTCTTGTACTACAGAGATTTGCCAGCACTGAATTTAAAATTTGTCATGCTTTTTAGTGGTTTATTAATACTTAATGCTAATGCAATGTCTGAAGTTCCAGTTGTCATGTACTTTATAGTAGCTTGATACCATAGTGCTTGAATTCGTGAATCTGATTGGTCAGAAGTTGTATGTATTATTTTCATGTATTTTCATATTTTCTGAGCACAGGCTCAGAAAGTAGTTCTGGCTGGAACATGAATGATAAGTTTATACTGTGTTAATGTGCACATTCTAGCATTTTTGTTTCTATAGTAAAAGCTCATGTACAGGGGTTTGTTTTGTGGATGTGCCACATAGGAAGAACAACTTTATTCATCACATGTACACTTGTGAAATTCCTCTCTGCATTTAACCCATCTGAAGCAGTGATCACACCCGTGCGCACACATACCCAGAGCAGTGGGCAGCTATGCTACAGTGCCTGGGGAACAGGTGGGGGGTAGGTGCCTCACTCAAGGAGACCTCAGCCTAAGGTCGCCCCGTGTTAACCTAACCGCATGTCTTTGAACTGTGGGGGAAACCGGAGCACCTGGAGGAAACCGACGCAGACATTGGGAGAACATGCAAACTCCACACAGAAAGGCCCCTGTCGGCCGTTGAGCTCAAACCCAGGACCTTTTTGCTGTGAGGCGACAGTGCTAGCCACCATGCTGCCACATATGTACATATTTTTAAAAGAGAAATTATTTATAAAAATACTTTTAATAGCATTGTCTAATAATAATTAAAAATGTAATAACAAACAGGACGGTGAGTAGGTGCTCTGCCCTGCGTTGTGCAGCACCCCCCCCTTCCCCAACACACACACACACCCCTACATTTTCATATAACAGCGCGTTATTCCTTACATACAGTTGTTTCCTCACCAGTCTCTCAGTTCAGACCAAAATGAACCACAACTTGTCCTGAAGACTGGGGTGGGTGTTTGGTGGCGGAACATTTAATGACTATTACAGATATGTGTTAATCATCTTACAGAAAGCTGGGTTAATTATACATTATTTGTAAAACTATTTAGCTTTCATTTTTTATCTTGGATTATACAGAGTCTGCTTTACAAGTCCCTGTGAATGAGTTGATGTATTCAAGTGCTGACACCTTTTGACCGATCAGGTTTGAATATTCCGACAATGCTGTGGTTTAAGAGAACATAACTTATTTTTTTTGTAGAAAGAAGTCCTCTTTTTCTTTGGTCATGGTCCTACAAACTATATTTACATATTAACAAAATAGGATAATTTCAAGTCTCATGAGCAGCAGTCGTGATGTGAACTAGAGTGCTGTATCAATACAGGAAAGTCACAAGTGCCTCATTCAAAGGTTCAGGGAATGTATTTTACAGTTAAAGGGTTTTCAGGGTACAAAAGGTTTGAACCCTTGCACTGTGTAAACACATCAATGCTTTGTCTTGCAGATGAAAGAGACAGTAATGAACCAGGAGAAATTAGCCAAACTGCAGGCGCAAGTCCGCATCGGTGGAAAAGTAAGATGAAGGCAACTTTTCTGAATTTGATTCTTAATGACTAGATTTTGGTGTTATTAACTCGTTTTGACTGTTTTGTTACATAGGGCACTGCACGCAGAAAGAAGAAGGTTGTACACAGAACTGCTACCGCAGATGACAAGAAACTTCAGTTTTCTCTGAAAAAGTTGGGCGTCAATAACATCTCCGGCATTGAGGAGGTGCATGTCTCTTTTCTCTCTCCCTCCCCTCCAGTGTGTTTTGATTAATTTGTTCTGTAGGTTCTTTATAGCAGTGGATCTTGGTGTGGTCTGGGCTTCCCCAAGAAACAAATATAAAATTCTTAATTAAAAAAAAAATTATGCTGGAGTCACAACCCATTTTGACTCATCAGCTTTTATCTATCCATTATATGCACACACTGACCTTGAGTAAACAAATATCAGAATATTACTGTATACAGGAAAAACGTCCTATTACAAAGCTAAATGTGCTGCTTGAACTCAGGTGCGCCATGTCATGGAAACATTGACTAACATGCACACTGATTAAGATGGTCTATGTTATGAAGGTGCTCTGTTCATGTGGTCAGCTATTTGGCCCATCATTCCAGCACAACATGGTTCCTTTTAGTGATTCAGTGCGTTGTTCATTATTTATCTATCGCTCACAGAATATTTTTGTTCTTCATGCTTTTGTTCAAATGGGTTGCCAGATATATTTTGGCAGCTATTAATATTCCTGGGTGGCTGGTGGTCTGACGTTTCAACATGCCTAACAGAATTGTATATTCTGGCTTAATGTGCATGTGTAGAATGGAATTGAGTTTTGTTTTCTGCTACAGTTAGAGTTAGTTATGTAGATATGTTATTTTGATAAGAGTGACAGACCTACAGATATAACTATAAATTTGGGCTACCGGTATGCTATTCTGATAAAGCAGTGTTCCAGCGAGCTTACCAGGAGGGCAGGGTGCCAGTCATTATCGCAGGCAATTTTGCACACGCATGGATGCAAACGGCACGCCTTTTGGTGGATGCTGCCTTTTTCACGGCTGTCTGGGGGACTTGTGTGAATCGTGCAGATCCGATGAGGTTTTTTTTGGGGGGGGTGTTGGAGTGTCAGATTATAATTTCATCAAAGTAAATTCTGTATTAAAATTACTAAATAAGCAAATGCCGTTACAGTCCATGAAACATAGGAAGTACAAGTATGAGAAGAAAACAGTAAATCAGAAAGCTGCGCACGTAAAGCCAATTGGCTGCGCGCCATTATCTGCTGCTGGCTGCACTTCACTGCACGCGCAAGGATTTCCATCAGTCCAGTGCAAGGATTTCCATCAGTCCAATGCAAGTTACGTAATTGGCTTTACGTGCGCAGGTTTCTGATTTTAGCTACTGTTTTCTTCTCATACTTGTCCTTTCTATGTTTCATGGACTGTAACGGCATTTGCTTATTTAGTAGTTTTAATACAGAATTTACTTTGATGAAATTATAATCAGACACTCCAACACGCCCCCCCCCCCCCCCCCCCCCCCAAAAAAAAAAAAAAAAAACTAATCGGATCTGCACGATTCACACAAGTCCCCCAGACAGCCGTGAAAAAGGCAGCATCTGCCAAAAGGCGCGCCATTTGCATCCATGCACACATCACCATAGATAAAGAATCTATCATGCAAAATTACCCATACCGGGCAACTATGTAGGTTAGATTACTTTTGTAAAATAAAGTAAGTAAATCTGAAACTCTTAGTTAACCAGTTTAGTATGATGCTTCATAATGTCACATTCGTGCTTCATGTGACTCGAACAGTTTAAAGACATGCAAATTCGGTACAATGGGGCCACTGTAATTGGCGCAAGCTGTTGTGGTTTCCCATGCCATATATATATATATATATATATCTTCCTATGGCAAAAGATAAATAAATAAATAGTCACTCACGTCCACGTGCATTTTTGCTCTGAACAAGCATTGTACACCGCAAGGATGTTTTGGACCTGCTTGCCGGCATGCTTTTCAATAAACTCTCAGCACTTAGATCTGTCTCTCGCCCATTAACGAGTCTAATGTTGGTTAATAATAATGGTAAAACTGTTAATTGATCATTAATATTCGTCTGGGATGGGAGAGAACCTAGAATACACATGGACAAACTTTGTCAGCCTAAAAAGAGAGGAGAATTAGCGTTGCCAAACAAAATATTATCGTTTTTCTTTTGAGATGGCAAACCTCGTTAGACACTGGACTGGATCCTAACTAAACAGGAACTTGCATCTTTTAAACCTATCGAAGCTCTTTCACAGATATTAGAAAAGGAGAAAAACAATAATGGGAAGAATCCTATTCTAATACACTCTCAAACAGTTTGGCAAGAAGTACATAAAATATGTAAGATCTCCCATAATAATCAAAAATATGCATCTATATGGCCCAAGCCTAAAATAAAAATAGGGAGACAGACAATATATTGGGCTCAATGGCTAAAAAAAGGTATTAGAATAGTAAATGATCTATTCGAAGAGGGTAAATTTCTTTCTTATGGCGGAATTGGAGAAAAATTTAATTTAGAAAGTCGAGGCCACTTTTGGAAATACTTACGGATTAGACACTGTGTAAATGGAAAAGTTGTTTTTCAACAAGATAAAAATGTAGAGTATTACACAGAGTTGCCAACAGTATTTCACAAGGCATCGAAGTGGTATGAGATGTCCATGGATAAGTATTAATGGTTGTGGTAATCTGAGGATATGGGAAAAAGAACGATCTTGTGCACTGGAGGAAAAGACATGCTTTCAATTACATAATTTGGGTTACACCCTGTATTTCTGAATTTGGGCTTTTTCTGTCGTGATACAGGGTAATTTGGGCTTCTCTGCATGCACAAAGTGCTGTTTACCCAGTGATCCCAGTGCTCTGTGTTTAAACCTGCTGCTGCTGCTTTTTTAGCTACAAAGTTATGAATAAAGAAATTTATGAATGTTATTTTTACCTTTACTGCAAAATGTCTGCAGAATACAATCCCTCTTGATGTACATGACAAAAATAATTAGAATACAGTTAGTATTTAAAAGATGTGATGGGGCCTGAGGAGAGCCTGGAGGAAAGGAGCCTGTGAATGAAAAAGCAAGTTATGCACTATTGCCGTCAAAGAGACAAACCTGTAGCAGACCTGTGACACAAAGGGTTTTTCAGTCACATCACAAGAATTGGCAGTGCAATTCACAGTATGTAGTCAGGTAAAAGATCTTAGTTTAAATGAAAGGCCAGTGTCTAAGACTATCGTCAACAAGAGGACCAAGCTCCAAGTCACTGATTCCAACCACACTTGCACAACTGTATGTATTTAAGATGCAAGCTGTATCTTAAATACACACAGTTGTGTCCTGAATAGCTGTCTTTTATTCAGTCTTTTACCTGATTTAAATCATATGACACTAGGTGTCAGAGAGATATTGCAGTTGAGGTCAGATAATGTGGGATATAGGGCTATATTTAGATTTTTAAATGATAAGGAATTATTAGGAGAATTTAGCACAATAGGGTAGTAAACATTCTGGTTCACACTCTAGTCCAGAAGGTGGTGGTAATGCACCTAAAAGCTGTTTGCCAACCACCATAAAAGATGATTAGGATTTTCCTAATGTGGAAATTCTGCTCTGGTTATTGGTGCGTGGGTCTCACTCCCCCACGAAATCATGGCATGCCGATTGCCGTTGATTGAGAATTCGTGTTCTGCGCGAGGCTTGCAGCTAGTTCCGGGTTCGTTGAACTACATCGGAATGGTGCGGATTTCGTGTCAGTTACGAGAAATGCATGCTAACTCTTGCTAATTTCAGTGTTTTTAAAGAAGAAAGTCAAGACATTGGGTTTTACATGCAACCAAGTTTATTTAATCAACCTTTTTTTTTATACACTTTTGGTAGCATATTTTGGGCGCTTGACCTTAATTTGGGCACCTATGACGTTATCCGTTGCAGGTTTCATGTAATTGGAAAGCCTGGAGGGGATCCTTTCCAACACAGATATATATCAGAGAAGAAAATTTATTCAGTAAAAAATAATACATAGATGCTATTACATTCCAGCTAGGCTCCATGGAATGGGCCTGGTTGAAGATGATCTATGCTGGAAATGTAGGAAAGAGCATGGCACATATACATGCATTATGAGAGTGTCCCAAAGTCTCCCCACTGTGGAGGAATGTTCTGGACTATGAATAGATAGTTGGAATGTGAACTGCCTAGATCACCAGGACTGTGTCTCCTTGGGGACAAAGCTACAGTGCCACACTTGAGCAAATCTGTGTTTAGAATATTGAAAACTGGCCTAATAACCTGTGCTCAAGTGATTCTAAGGTGTTGGAGGGATTCCCAAGCTCCTGCACTGAATATGTGGAGGGTTCTAATGATGGAAGCTGTGGCATGTGAAGAGATGCTGGGAAGACTGAACTGGTAAAATGACATTGTTCATGAACAATGGGAAAGCTTCAGTAGATATGTCTGGCGAGAGCAACTCAAGCATGTAAGGAGACTGATAATTGGTCATAGCAGTAATAGAGGCCATGTACTAATGCCCAGCATTTCTGAGATTAAGCAGCTGCCCTTCTTGCATCATAATTGTCAATGTCTATTTGAATACCTGCCTGGATGTTTGTTTCTGTCTGTTTGTTGTGTGATCATATTCTCATAAATTTAATTTAAATAAATAAAGTCTGGGGTGTTAACATTAGATTGGATCATGTCTAACGTTAACGTTAGTGACTAGATTTTCTGTAGATCTATATCTAGAGTCTAGATCCATCAGTCCTAACTTGATTGATTGAATTTGTCTTCAACTTCTGAATCTACAGTGGTGCTTGAAAGTTTGTGAACCCTTTAGAATTTTCTATTTCTGCATAAAGATGACCTAAAACATCAGATTTTCACACAAGTCCTAAAAGTAGATAAAGAGAACCCAGTTAAACAAATGAGACAAAAATATTATACTTGTTCATTTATTTATTGAGGAAAATGATCCAATATTACATATCTGTGAGTGGCAAAAGTATGTGAACCTCTAATGGCCCTTTTCCACTACCCTTTTTCAGCTCACTTCAGCCCGACACGGCTCGCGTTTTGACTACCTCAGAGCAGCACGACTCAGCTCGCTTCAGCCCTACTCAGCACCCAAAACTCGCACGGTTTTGGAGTAGGGCTGAAGCGAGCCAAACCGAGCCGAGTGGGGCTAGGGGCATGAGGAGACACTCCCCTGTGCACTGATTGGTGAGGAGTGTCCTCACATGCCCACACACGCCCCACGAGCACGCTGGGATCTGTCAACACCGTAAACCCGGAAGAAGAAGAATTACGAGAATTATGAAGCCTTATGTGCCTCGCCTCATCTATACGCTCTTGCCAGTATCTGTTGGCGTTGTCCGTGACAACAAGCCACAGCACCAAGACCAGCAACACTAACGACTCCATGTCCTCCATGTTTATTGTTTACTATCCGGGTCGTGAGACTACCGCTTAAAAGATAACTGATGTCACTGTTTGCGCCGCCTAACGACATCACGTGACGTCCACCCACTTTCGCTAACTCCACCCAATGTGTCCACCCACTTCCAGCCAGCACGGTTCAGCGCGGCTGTAGTCGAAATGCAACTTCAACAGCCCCACTCAGCTCGACTCCGCCCAACTCAGCACGGCACGGCTCAGCCCAACTCAGCCGCGTTGGTAGTGGAAAAGCAGCGTAAGATTAGCAGTTCATTTGAAGGTGAAATTAGAGTTAGGTGTTTTCAATCAGTGAGATGACAATCAGGTGCGAGTGGGCACCCTGTTTTATCTAAAGATCTATCAAAGTCTGATCTTCAAAACATGTTTGTTGAAGTGTATCATGGCACAAACAGAGGAGAATTTTGAGGACCTCAGAAAAAGTATTGTTGATGCTCATCAGGCTGGAAAAGGTTGCAAAACTATCTCTAAAGAGTTTGGACTCCACCAATCCATAGTCAGACAGATTGTGTACAAATGGAGGAAGTTCAAGACCATTGTTACCCTCCCCAGGAGTGGTTGACCAACTAAGATCACTCCAAGAGCAAGGTGTGTAATAGTCAGTGAGGTCACAGAGGACCCCAGGGTAACTTCTAAGCAACTGAAGGCCTCTCTCACATTGGCTAATGTTGATGAGTCCACCATCAGGAGAACACTGAACAACAATGGTGTGCATGGCAGGGTTGCAAGGAGAAAGCCACTGCTCTCCAAAAAGAACATTGCTGCTTTTCTGCAGTTTGCTAAAAATCACGTGGACAAGCCAGAAGGCTATGGGGAAAAATGTTTTGTGGACGGATGAGACCAATATAAAACTTTTTCGTTTAAATGAGAAGCGTTATGTTTAGAGAAAGGAAAACAGTGCATTCCAGCATAAGAACCTTATCCCATCTGTGAAACATGGTGGTGGTAATATCATGGTTTGGGCCTGTTTTGCTGCATCTGGGCCAGAACGGCTTGCCATCATTGATGGAACAAAATTCTGAATTGTGCCAGCGAATTCTAAAGGAAAATGTCAGGACATCTGTCCATGAACTGAATCTCAAGAGAAGGTGGGTCATGCAGCAAGACAACGACCCTAAACACACAAGTTGTTCTACCGAAGAATCGTTAAAAAAAAGAATAAAGTTAATGCTTTGGAATGGCCAAGTCAGAGTTCTAACCTTAATCCCATTGAAATGTTGTGGAAGTGACCTGAAGCGAGCAGTTCATGTGAGGAAACCCACCAACATCCCAGAGTTGAAGCTGTTCTGTACAGAGGAATGGGCTAAAATTCCTCCAATCCGGTATGCAGGACTGATCAACAGTTACCGAAGACATTTATTTGCGGTTATTGCTGCACAAGGGGGTCACATCAGATACTGAAAGCAAAGGTTCACATACTTTTGCCACTCACAGATATGTAATATTGGATCATTTTCCCCAATAAATAAATGACCAAGTATAATATTTTTGTCTCATTTGTTTAACTGGGTTCTCTTTATCTACTTTTAGGACTTGTGTGAAAATCTAATGGTGTTTTATGTCATCTTTTTGCAGAAATATAGAAAATTCTAAAGGGTTCACAAACTTTCAAGCACCGCTGTACTTGTGTTCTGGCAAACAGATGCTCAGTTTCCCCCATGCTAATAGTGTGCTGTGATTGGTTAACGTGTTACTTTCATTGCAAGTCAGCAATGCTCGTTAGGCCTGGTAAAATAAAGTAGCTGGAACACTGTCAGAATATCAGATCGCTGGCCCAAGTAAGATGTGTATGTGTGGAAACGTTGTACAGATGTACATATGATGAAGAAATTATTTATAGACTTGGTGTTTAAATTCAAAATAAAATGGTTGAATTCAACCTTTTATTTCCTCCTGGGAATTATTAAAATGTCATTAAAAATGATCAGCAATTATCAATATCAACTGAAATGAAACATTTTATCAAGAGATTTTCTGGTGTATCACCCAGCCCTAATTGTACAGGGGTGGCAATGCTCGAAAAACCTCATGTCCGATCGTCCCAGACAACTAAAGTCTGTGCAAGGACGGGTAAAATTTGAATGGTAATCGTCCGATCGGACAACAAAAGTTAGTGCTGGCAACCTAAGCAACAGGCACACAGGTGCTAAGAGAGCAGGGAACCAGTCTAAAGTAGCTCGTCTCGTTTCACAGGAAATGTATTAGTTTTATTCATCAACGCAATATATAAAAGTACAAAAATATTTTGAGGAAGCCATTCAAATTTCCTTGTTTTTGGTTATAATTCATCAAAGTATGCATGTGTTCGAGTGTACTGGAAAAGCTTGGCTCAGAGGGGTCCACATAATGTAATTATACCAATTGGCTAAGGGCGAAGAGGGTCAAGGACATTGTGTGCCAGCAGCATGGTTGAAGCGGGCAGGTGTCAAACTTGGAACTTTTATATCACGATTGGAGTTAAGAATAAACGATATCACTGAATGTTGATTGTCTCTAACAGGTGTGTGTATATGTGTGCATGTGTGTGTATATATATATATATATATATATATATATATATATATATATATATATATATAAAATATAATTTTTTAAATTGTTTTTGATGGTTTCATTTATTTCGTAATATTTTTATTTTCTAAATATCAGTCCTCTCAATAACTGCCGGCGATATTGCCGGCTACTCTCAGTGGTTTTTCAAAGAATTGAAATTCATAAGTTTTTACTTCATAATTTATACTTCATAAAAATTAAATTTTGCATTCAGGATCACTCAGAATTCACCATTTAACATCTGCATTTTCAAAATTTTCTGGGGGAGGACCCCCGGACACCCCCCCCCCTTTTTTTTAAATACATCGCGGCAGCGGCTAACACAGCCTCCGCTCAGCTTACGCTTAACATTGATCCCAGATGTCCACTATTTAGCGGAATTCCGCAATTTTTCTAGCCAAAGTGGTGGTGGTGTTTTTTTGTTTTTTTTTTAATCTCTTGTATATCCGTTAAAAATATGTTTAAGTAAAATGACCAGCAGAATAAGTTCTGATTTGGTTTGCTTGTTTAGTGATGTTTTCGTCGGCTTCGTTTGTTCTCGTTGGCATTCGGGAACACTTGGAAGTTAAATTGATGTAAATACCGCAAGACTGTACGCGATAGAACGAGAAAACAATATGGCTGCGCCCATTTGCTAGAAAACATGTTTTAACTCCGTTCGTGCTTTTGTTTCTAATGTGTTGAACTTAATTCAATATGTCATGGAAAGCGTAGTTGCGCTTAGCCAGAGAGGAAGTTGAATCCAAGAAGAGATTAATGAATGTGGTGAATACAGAACTTGAAACAAAAGCTCATACGAACAGAGTAGCCAAGAAACTTTCCAAAAGAGCACTGCAGGAACATCAGAAAAAGCAGAAGGAAAGATCAGAGAAACAAAAGCGGAGAAAACTGGAGGAAAGATCACAGAATGCACCCCAGAAAAGAGCATTAAATTCCTCTGCAGTGAAACCTTTCAAAAAGAGAGGTTTAAATCAAATGTCTCTAATATTTGCTGTACATGTGTATATATCTAATATTACTGAATCATTGATTTCTGCTCATATTCATGATTTTTGAAAAATGAATGTGGCTTATATTAGACTAGTATTGACTAACTCGAAACAAAAAATAAACAAATGAGATGAACTATGGATACTATTGTTATAACAAAATCAGTGGAATATTTAGGCAAGTATATTCTTCAAAGCTACATTTTCGTGTAATTTTTATAAAAAAAAAAATGTTCCACTTGTGTCATAGATTACAAAATATGGTATCAAATAGATGCACATTATTGTTAAATTCTGTTGCTTTTCTATGTTAAATCTATTATAAAAAAGTGTTCTATAGCATCTTTAAATGTTAAAATCTCAACAGCTTCAGGGGCTTCACCCCCTGTACCCCCAGCAGGGGTGCTGCCCCTGCACCCCGCAAAGGGCTTGCAGCCCCCTTGATCCATGCTGATAGTTTCTTACATTCCTCTATTTTTTTTCAATTACTGCTGGGATCCCTGGCTTAACCTCTGCCTACTACTCTTCTTTCTTGCCCCTTTCTCAGAAATATATTGAGAGGGCTGAAATATTTATCAACATTCCGCCATTGTGGCACGGGAGCCTGTGATTGGTGGACAGCCGACAAAGGGTGTCTCCCATTGGTTGTAAATTGTGACATAAAAATCGTAAACACACAGGGGACCCGCTGATTGGCAGTTCACATACTGAAGCCAAGTGGAGATGTCTAGTGTCTGTTGCTGTTGTCAGAAGAAAACTACAGCTTAAAAAAAAAAAAAGCTGTACTACTGGATTACTTGGACAGTCTTGGTCAGAAAGAAGCAAAGGATAGATATGTGGAAATATGTGGACGGTGCAGATTTGTGGCCTAGCATTAGCTACATGTTGGAATATACATTCTTTTTCCCGAAAAGTCCTGACACAGAAGAAAAGTTTAAATAAAAAAAAAACTACAGAAGCAAGGAAATCTTTGTGTAAGGCCAAAAAAAGTGTGTTTCCGGTTACGTAGATTTCAAAACTAGGGTCGGTAGGCAGGCTTTTTTTTTTTTTTTTTTTCCAAGATGGCTGCCATAACCTATATTTTTAGACAGGAATAATTTCACAAAATATAATGAATTTCTTTGCAGGTCACCTGAGTTACCACCTTCTGATGAATCTGATGCAGCATGAGACACCTTTTAACATGAATTTTCTGTAAATATAACAGCTCAATACCCCATGAGAGAGAGAGAGCAGCCCCTCCCCTCTCTGCTCCCTGAGTGGAGCTCGTCGCCTTTGTAACGGTGCAGGGAAAAGACACAATATAACAAGCAAAGAGCGCTTTTTCTCAGAGTTCCCTCTCCTTGAACAACGCCAGTTTACACGGAAATGAAAGGAGCTATTCACAAAATTCTTTCACATTGAGCGCTACAAGGCTCCCATGAACACAGTGTAATTTTTTTTGTCCCTAGTGTAAAAAATGTGGACACTAGAGCGAGTTAAAAACAAGTGACTTTTCTGATTTTGCAGTAAAAGCGCTGCCACGTTTATAATGTGAGTCTATGGGAGAGCGTGGCTGTCCTCTCCTTACTTTCAGGCTTCTCATTCAAAAACTGTAAATCCTATCGCTCAGGTAGACACTTGTCTTGATTCACACAATGTGTGACTACAACTTTTGAGAAAATTGTGTGTGTAGAGTGAAAATTGTGGCTGAGAAAACAGTTTTTAAATGAGAAAGTTAGAGCTTTTTTTTTTTTTTTTCAAGCTGCCTACACTCTAAACTCCTGAGCTCCACTGGTGTGTAACACAATAGACACTAGGGCTGGGCGATAAAATGATAACGATACGTATCCCGATAGACACATACTTGATATCAATAGAAAATGCGTTCGATAGAACGTTTCGATAGAATGGTTTTTTTTTTTTTTTTTCAAGAAACAAGCGTTAGCCAGAGCCCTCTCTGGTTTAGGTCTGCTTTCAATCAACTGTTGTTGCGAAGCAAGCTTGGTTGCATGAGCAAAGGCACTCGTCCTCTGGTGCCTAGCAACGCATAGGGAGTGACACGCTGATAGCCAATCATGTAACAGTATTGTGTTTGGTTGTGCCATCTCGTTGTCTCGTGGTCGTGTTTTATTTTTTTTCCAGAAACAGCGTGGCCAAGAAAAGAAAGATGAGTGCCGGAACGAGCGAGGAAATTGTGGATAAAGTCAGTAAGGTCAGATGTTACAGATGTAAAGTCTTAAGTCTACCTCAGTTTTACTTTAATTTCTTCTATGTTTACAAAACACTATTTTATTAAACCTTCAATGAAAATATACTTGAATAGTTTAAGAATAGTCTGTCTACCTCAGTTTCACTCAATTTCTTTTTTATGTTTATAAAGCACTGCATATTTTTATTTATGTTTTTAAGTGTTATTCACCAGAAGGTGAACTTTTTTTGCACTAAACTTGCAGTAAAAAATTAAAAATATGACAGTCCTTCTCACATAGCAGGTTTTGCTATGTTTACATTTAACACTTTGCTCATGTTTTTATAACACTTGAGTTTTTTAAGCACTTTATTATTGATAATTGCTCAGTTTTTGTTGTGATCGTAACATTGAACATGCGTGTTGACATTCCTTGCTTATTGGCTGTCAGAGGAAGTTTAAGTTTAAAATAAATGTTTGAATTTAGTATTGTTCCCTCCTGGTCCTTATTTTAAATAGGTCATAAAATGTTTCAATAATTATCGATATCGACCAATATGAAACACTTGTATCGTGATACAGATTTCAGCCATATCGCCCAGCCCTAATAGACACCCATTATAAAGTCTGAATTTCTCCAGATTTGCTCATGGTGTTTGATCTGTGACTGATCAAAAAGTATGGAACCTAGCAAAAAACTTGAATGCCAGATCCACACAGGAGAATTTTGTCTCTGTTTTAAAGTTTGAATCATGTCTCTAGGTGAAAGACAAAATAAGCGTCATCTCTGCTTCTGTTCCCTCCGACGGCCCACTATTGCCTCCGCCGAGTGCGCGCGCGCGCACACCGCATGTCGGGGCCGCGGATGAGTTACTCTCCCTTGATCAACGAAGTCAGCGGGGAATTTGTGGTTATTATCGGTACAAACAGCGCGAATCACAACTTAAATGAGTGCGGTTCAGTTTGACATTGTCAGTCCGTTAGATAAACATTTTAATTTTATTAAAATCGAAAATTAATATTTAGAGCCTGTGGGCTACAAAAATAAGTCATTAAAGTAGCCGGCTGGACTTAATTGTGTAGTCGGCTGTATGGCCGGCAGCCGGCGCTTGTGGAAAGCCCTGATTTTTCCAGTGAGTGACAAAAACTTCCGGTTCACGCGGTTGGGTTATATGTAAAAGTTACGACTGGGAAAAAAAACGAAAAAAAAGTTTAGGGTCGGGCAGTACGGATTAGGGTCGGTTGGGTAACCGGAAAAAAACACACCTTTTTTTTTTTTTTTTGGCCTAAAGACTTTTTCCCAACATCAGTTTTTGGGAACAGAATGTTGTGAAAGCCAAAGCATTTACTCTCAAAGGGCTTTGACTTGAACTGTGGGCTAGATCTTATTCCCACCCATCCATGTCTCAGCAACCCCAAGGATGTGTAGTTACACAGCTATCTGCACTCTATCATTTATACAGTGATGCTTATTATTGTTAAAACAATATCTGAAGTGTTATTTGTAAAATAAAATGTATTGCTCTAGACTTTCAAACAATATTGTAAGATTTTATTTTAATTTTATGTAATAATGGATGGTACAATAATTACAAACACTAACAATCAGCACATTCCAGTTGTAGCTGTAGTCATATAGTAACTATAATCATTCTTGTAATAATAATTTCAATAAACTGTTATTCAGTTCCCTTTTCATTAATTCTCGATTCAAAGGCCCAACTGAGTCACACAGGTTGATCAGTGTGTAACGGACAATAACAATTTTATCCAAAATAGTTTTTCCTGCCTTAGTTGATTTATTTCCATTTCACATGCATGCAGCTGTTGTAAAGTTCAGTGTGTTTGTGTAGAACTCTCTTGAACTGTAGGTTCATTTCTACACTCTGGTTCCACGGTGACATTTTGCACAGGACTGTGTTGCTTTGATAACAGATACAAAGCTCCAGCATTATTATACTCTTTCAAAACTCTCCACAGCTTAATATACCCTAAATTATTAATTCCTCTGCTACTAGAACTTTTCTTTCTGAATCTGTGTGCATATTATTGGTGTTATGGTTTTGTGGATTGATTGTGCTGCTTCACTTATTTAAAACAACAAAAAAAATCAACTGCATTTTGTCCCCTCCAAAATAAAATAGAGCTCTGGGCAAGTGGAATTGTTTTTTTGGGCAAGTATGTTTTAGGTGCTGCTTGCCCATTGGGCAAGTAAGGCTGGGAGATTTTTTTTTTTTGGGAGGACTGGGTGGGTTTCGCAAAAGCCTCTTAATGCTAAGCATCTTAACTAGGAGTGAGTCTTCATTGTGATGCTCGTTCTACCATTTAATGATCTTTGTGCTACAATGCTTTTGGGAAACCCATCCCCAGAATGAGCCTAATATTTGAACTGTTGAATTAAGTTCCTTTTATGAATCTGTACTTGAGGGAGTTTGTGGAATCTGACAGGAAATGCATAGTTGCAAGCAGTTTAATGAAATCTGCTTTATAGAACATTGTTTATTTTTACGTACGGTTTGGGTTGACATGTGGAAGTGTTGCAAATACCTACAGTGAGATTTCAAACACCCCCCCCCCCCCCCCCCCCCCCCCTTGTTATGCATTTCGGTACAGTAACAAATGCACTCTCGTATTTATTTCTATTGAATAATACTTGTGCCCAATTTGGTCACTTTTCTTGCCAGGGATTGAAACTAGATATTGTTCAGAACAAGTGCAGTTGTGTTTTCACTTTGTTTATCTTACAGTAAGGTTTTTTTTGGTCACATTTTGTGTTGCATGTGATTCATGTGAAATCCACCACCTTAATTTTGTGCACTTAAGTTAAATCGTAGATGGCTACAAATTCTCTGCATGTGCTCATTGCATAGGCAATGGAATAAGTGTAGTAGGATGTCTAATGCACTATATGCCTGATGGAAAGGTCTTGTTTGTACACTTCCCTCTCTCTACTTTCACCAAAATTAAAGTTCTGGCACTATTAACATTTGGATGTGCTGTGACTGCTGGACAATAACCTCTGTATGAGGTCATTAATTGATTAGGTGTCTATGTAATGAGTATTCAGACTTCTACTGGTGACCTCACACAACCAGCAAACTCCACCTTTCATGGTTGCTGTGGTATGATCAGACATGGATGTAGGTTATTAACAGACAGTTCTAGATTGTAGTATGATTTGGAAAAGCACTATTCAGTCACTTCTGAAAACAGGGGATGTCTGATTGCATTATTAGCTGTACCTGTGTTCTGTATCTGACAGAGACTACTCAATGCTCTCACTTTGTAGGTGAACATGTTTACAAACCAAGGAACAGTGATCCATTTCAACAACCCCAAAGTGCAGGCTTCGCTGGCAGCCAACACCTTCACGATCACAGGCCATGCTGAGACCAAGCAGCTCACAGAGATGTTGCCATCTATCCTTAATCAGCTCGGTGCCGACAGCTTGACCAGTCTGAGAAAACTCGCTGAGGCACTGCCCAAACAAGGTGCACATTTTACTCCTCAGGTTTTCTTGCATCGTTGCCCTATAAGGATAACATTTCATGATCCACTTTCATATTACCAGCTTGCCAGTCGTGAATTGCAGTTATTGAACATGAAAAGTTGTTTTTAAACAATTATTTTTTAAATAAATCTTGGGGTTTTTTTAGGAAATGGAGGTCATGATGTGCTGAATGCATTTCTAAGACGTGAGCTAATGGAGAAGATGTACAGTGGGACAAAAAAGTATTTAGTCAGTCACCAATTGTGCAAGTTCTCCCACTTAAAAAGATGAGAGGCCTGTAATTTTCATCATAGGTACACTTCAACTATGAGAGATGAATGGGGGGGAAGAATCCAGGAAATCACATTGTAGGATTTTTAATGAATTAATTGGTAAATTCCTTGGTAAAATAAGTATTTGGTCACCTACAAACAAGCAAGATTTCTGGCTCTCACAGACCTGTAACAACTTCTTTTAGAGTCTCCTCTGTCCTCCACTCGTTACCTGTATTAATGGCACCTGTTTGAACTTATCAGTATAAAAGACACCTGTCCACAACCTCAAACAGTCACACTCCAAACTCCACTACGGCCAAGACCAAAGAGCTGTCAAAGGACACCAGAAACAAAATTGTAGACCTGCACCAGGCTGGGAAGACTGAATCTGCAATAGGTAAACAGCTTCGTGTGAATAAATCAACTGTGGGAGCAATTATTAGAAAATGGAAGACATACAAGACCACTGATGATCTCCCTCGATCTGGGGCTCCACGCAAGATCTCACCCCGTGGGGTCAAAATGATCACAAGAACGGTGAGGAAAAATCCCAGAACCACACGGGGGGGACCTAGTGAATGACTTGCAGAGAGCTGGGACCAAAGTAACAAAGGCTACCACACTAAGGCTAACACACTATGCTGCCAGGGACTCAAATCCTGCAGTGCCAGACGTGTCCCCCTGCTTAAGCCAGTACATGTCCAGGCCCGTCTGAAGTTTGTTAGAGAGCATTTGGATGATCCAGAAGAGGATTGGGAGAATGTCATATGCTCAGATGAAACCAAAATAGAACTTTTTGGTAAAAATTCAACTTGTGTTTGGAGGAGAATGCTGAGTTGCATTCAAAGAACACCATACCTACTGTGAAGCATGGGGGTGGAAACATCATGCTTTGGGGCTGTTTTTTCTGCAAAGGGACCAGGACGACTGATCCGTGTAAAGGAAAGGATGAATGGGGCCATGTATCGTGAGATTTTGAGTGAAAACCTCGTTCCATCAGCAAGGGCATTGAAGATGAAACGTGGCTGGGTCTTTCAGCATGACAATGATCCCAAACACACTGCCTGGGCAATGAAGGAGTGGCTTCGTAAGAAGCATTTCAAGGTCCTGGAGTGGCCTAGCCAGTCTCCAGCTCTCAACCCCATAGAAAATCTTTGGAGGGAGTTGAAAGTCTGTGTTGCCCAGCGACAGCCCCAAAACATCACTGCTCTAGAGGAGATCTGCATGGAGGAATGGGCCAAAGTACCAGCAACAGTGTATGAAAACCTTGTGAAGACTTGCAGAAAAAGTTTTGACCTCTGTCATTGCCAACAAAGGGTATATAACAAAGTATTGAGATGAACTTTTGTTATTGACCAAATACTTATTTTCCACCATAATTTGCAAATAAATTCTTTAAAAATCAATGTGATTTTCTGGATTTTTTTTTCTCATTTTGTTTCTCATAGTTGAGGTATACCTATGATGAAAATTACAGGCCTCTCTCATCTTTTTCAGTGGGAGAACTTGCACAATTGGTGACTGACTAAATACTTTTTTGCCCCACTGTATAGTTGGAAGAGAACAGGACTGGTTTTGGCAGTGTTTGACTTTGTAGCATGTTGCTCCTTCCACAAAGTCATGTTAGGACACCAAAAGTTGAGATCAAGATAATGTTCATTAGCCATATTGGCTAATTTTAAAGAATACTCCAGCCTTAAACACTCCTCTTAAATGCTGTTGCTCGCTCACTACCGTCTGGTGTGGTAGTGATGTCCCGTTGCTTGCGCGCCGCAGCAGAGACCCGCGCGACCTTCAGCCGGTACAGTCGCTGTTCTTTTACCACCACCGTTATTCTCGTCTTTCCGGTGTGTTGTTTTTTCCATTGTGTCCTATTGTCCTATTTCGCCGTATCAAATACCCAAAATGTATCATATTATTCATATTTAAGCGAAATAATCAATTCAGTCATCATAATTTGGAATTTTTAACCCAAGCAATCAAAAAGAGGAAATTTATTCAATATTTTCACTCATCTGTGAAGGAGGGGCTTTAATTCTTCTTGATGTAGTTATTTTATATGTAAATCAGTTTTACAAAAGCCATTTGAATTGTAATCAAAAAAAATTTCCACAGTGGAGGCCAGATAAAGCAAGATACGATCTTTATTCTTATTAAACATGACAAAAGAAACATTGAGTGTTAGGTAAATGCAAAAAAAAAAAGTAAAATTAGAAAATTTATTTTTTGACCATAAAGTCCCAAATGAGAGACCAGTTTCTGAGATGGACCCATATACTCTGAAATATGCACTGAGTGCAGTTGTTGGTTAAGAATTTTTTTTTTTTAAATGAGAGCCAGACTACTAAAAGTAGTCTAGTCTATGAAGGCAAAATTTAGAGCTTTATTTACAAATCCCTTTTAGAAATAAGAATTAAAGGTGACTCCTCCTTCTTCTACAAGTTGAGACAGTTCCCTGAGGTCATAATGAAATGTCTAACATGCTTTGGTTAAAATACCATAAGGACCACCTTAAAGTGCATATCATGGGTAAATTCAGGAGCAAGATCAATGTAATTCTCCTATTTTATATTAAACTTTGGTCAAATATCTGTCACATTTTGCATTTTGTGCAATTTTTTTACCTTGTGCAATACCAGAAAAATTCAGTTGAAATCAAGCCATTTGAGGCGAATTGGTCCACCTCTGGAAAAACTTGGCATTTGGATTTCCCGGCAAACATTGATTTTCGTGACGTCGCGTGCGGGACGCCTCCCTTTGAATCCTACGTCAGCACTGGTTTGTTTATGAGAAAACGACCTGGTGGTTTTCTGCAATTTTCTTCAACGTTATCACGTAATTATTAAAATGGTTAACAGATGTATCGTAGGAGGGTGTAGCAACACCAATCTTGATGGGATTAGTACTCATCGTTTTCCAGAAGATAGGACAATGAGAGAGAGAGAGAGAAATGGGAGCGCTTGGTCTACACAGGCTGTGCACTGAAACCATGCAAGCTCTCGCAGCCTGCTGGTGCTTCCGCAGGTAATGTCACAAATCTGGCTCCAGACTCCTTTGGGATTTTTCCAGATGCGTTTTATTTTATTTTTTTCTGCTGTAGACAGATGGCCTTGTGCAAAATTACCCTTCTGGATGAGTGTGTAAAGGGACATACTTTCATATAAAAGCAAAAAAAAAAAAAAAAACCCCGAAATTGGTTCAGGATATGCACTTTAAAGCACCACAGTCCCCTTCTCATCCTGTTTGAAATGGCTGATTTGATGAGCCATGCCTCACCCCACCCTGTCTTCTGTCAGCCAATCAGGTAGCACTTTTGTTATGAACATTCCTTCCCAAAAGGCAGTTCTCAAGCTGAGAGTGGAGATACTCGGATGAGGAGGCGGTATAAGTCAAATGAGCGCTTGTGACGTAGAAGGGGGAGCCGAACCTGAACAGCTTGTTTTCTCTAATTGGCAGCTCAAAAGAAACTGAGTGTCTTGTTTCAGTTTGTGGTTTGGTCGGCACTCCAGGTTCCCAAATGTAGGAAGTGAGTTTTTCACAATGTATTTACCAATCCTCCCACACGCTTTATTTTAGATACTGATGTTTGAGTTAGTATGTGATTGTGCTGTGTGTAGAGAGGTTGGTGAACAGGTGTGATGGACTTTGGCATTTGCCACAGGACAGCTGCCTTAAAGGTCCTTTAAGTGAGGTTAAAATAAGTCAGTGTGTGCAATATTATTAAATAACTTTTGGTCTAGCCCGTTAGTTTCAATTAGAACGCTCAGATGTGCTATGCTCTTTAACCTTTTTTTTTTTTTTTTTTCTCCAGCTGGTGATGGAAAAGCACCAGTGGCAGCAGGAGAGGACGATGATGATGAAGTTCCAGGTTAGTTTTTTTTTTGGGGGGGGGGTCCCTTTTTAAAACACCAGGAAGGGTTGGGTGGTGTTTTGTTTGTTTGTTTTTTTTTAAATCCTTATTTTCAATACACAGTTCATTTTCTTACTTATCAACTCAACACAGCTAGCTTTATTCATGGATCGTATGCAAGAATAGGCACATCTTAGAAACCTAGTGGGCACATTTTCGCAATTATAGCTGCATGTGCTTTATCTGTTTAATACTGAGACTTCAGACTGATTTGTTTGTTTGCTCATTCTGAAAGCAACCTTGTTTTAAGCTTCTATTCAAGTTTTCAGATTGTAACAGTCATAAGTGAGAAGAAGCAGGGTAGGGCACATTTAGGCAGCAAAGTTCCAAGTAAGATATTGTGCTGTGGCTAAAATCATGTTCTTACAGAAGCTTCTAACCCCCCAATCCACTTGTTGACTCTGCAATCAGTTGATCACTGAATGAGCCATCCAGCTGTTTGTACGTGTGGTCTGGGAAAACCAGGCAGACGGTGCTGTGTGGTGGTATTGATCAGGATTATGGATAATTACATGTCTGGTCAGTGCAGTTTGTAAAAAGGTCCTAAGTGTCCAAATGTCAGTGATGATCCTGTTCTGTGTATGAATGCTTCATTTTCTACTTTTTCACTTTTGGGGGTAATCAGACTTTAAAATGTTATTCTGGGTGAGGTACGTGGAGAATATGCTTTCACCATGTGAAGAGTTTTCTCAGGATTCCACACACTTGCTGACTGTCACCTTATGTATGGTGCATAAGCATAATTATTAGTTATACTGACTTCATTGCCATGTTTGTGTCGTGATGCAGGCTACAAACAGCTGTGTATCTTCAGAATGTGTTTTCATGAGGTCATGACTCTGTTCAGGTTTTGTCTACTTGCATTGTTTAAAACTTTTGAGGTCTGAAAGTTGATTGTGCCTGTCTACCCCAAATGTCAAGGAGAGTGAGGCCAGCACATGATTATCCTCAGTTCACACTTGTTAGTTTCTTTTTAATAACTTAAAATCTAGAGAATGTAGCAAATGGCTAAGTCTCGCAAAGGTTTGATGGCGTCACACTAGAGCTGAAGCTGGATGTTTTTCAGTTTCCTTCGCTCTACCATTCTCTTGCCTCTCCTTCATCCAGGAAAATTCTCATTTTATACACTTTCATTGTTTGCAGATCTTGTGGAGAACTTTGATGAGGCTTCAAAGGACGAGGCTAACTAACGTAAAAGAAGATACAGATGTTCAGAATCTTCAAACTCACCTGGGCCATGTGGGACTCCCTCTTCCCTTCTCTTTGAGCAATTTTTTTTTCTTCTTAAGTGTGGTGTTTTTTCTCCCCCCACCCCCAAAAAAAGAAAAAAATCGCACAGCTGTCTTCTCCCAGTGTCCAACCAAGAGTGTGAAGTGTTTAACCACACAAGGTGTTGTAGTGTGGTGTGTGCGCGCCCCCCCACCCCCCCCCACCCCCAGGGCATTGTGCCGTCTCTCCCCATTACTAAGACTCTCCTTTGGGGCCTAGCTGAAATCCACATCTGAAAATAAACATTTGCTATTGATGAGCTTAATAAATACAGCACTGTCATTTGTCTTAAGAAAATTGCTTTACACTTAGTTTCAATTTGCAGATATTTGCTGGATAACTGTCCAAGTTTCCCAGCATATCTCCTTGAGGTTGAATGTGAAAGTAAAGCAAATATTCATGGTCAGTCACAAGCTGTCAGTATAGCTTTTGCTTATTTGTAAAATGGCGAGTACATGGCTCACTGTTTCAGCCACACTGTAAAATGACCCCAATAAGATCTCTGCCAAATTCTATAACCCAGAATGTGCAGTGTGCTCATATCAGATTATACTAGTAAATCTCAAAATGAGAATATCATGAAAAAGTTCCTTTTCATAATTTAATTAAAAAAGGTAAACTTTCATATTCTATATTCACTTCACATACACTGAAATATTTCAAGCCTTTGTTTTAATTTTCGATTATGTATTTTTATAGTGCATGAAAGTGGATTTCTGATTATCTCAAATTTAGAATATTATTAAACATTCACAGCTGTTCATCAGCTGTGAATTAAACATTCACAGCTGGGGATCACATCTACAGCATTTGGTCTCCTCAGTTCCCCCATGTTTACAGAGTATTGTTCAGAGCACGTCATGTAGAAAATTCAGAACACTAAAGCCATGTTTTAAAACTTGATGTCAACAGCAGCTGATAATGTTAGGCACCTGGCTAAGAATGCACATCATGGAGTTCTTTATGAAATATTAACACTTTGGATTGCTTATTATATCGTGTTGTTTAGTCATAGTATTTAAAAGTAGTGCATGTGTTGTCCAACCCCCTTTCCAAAAAGGTTGGGACACAACTGTAAATAAACAATGTGATTTGCAAATAATGGAAACCCTACATTTCATTGAAAATAGTACAAAAAGACAAATGTTGAAACAGGTTGTTTTTTGAAATATATGCTCATTTTGAATTTAATGCCAGTATCATGTTTTAAAACATGACGAGCAACAAAAGACTGAAAGTTGTGTAAAGCTTAAAAGTTAATTGGCAACAGGTCAGTAACATGATTTGGGTATAAAAAGAGCATCACAGAGAGGCTGAGTCTCTCCAGAGTAGAGATGGGGAGGGGTTCAGTGCTCTGTGAAAGACTGTTGCACTACTTGCCCATGCAATGTAAGAATGTTCCAAAGTGTAAAATTGCAAATAATTTGGGGATCACATCTACAGCATTTGATCTCCTCAGTTCCCCCATGTTTACAGAGTATTGTTAAAAATAGAGGTGATGCAACACCATGCCCTTGTCCTAAATTTTTTTAAATATGTTGCTAGTATCAAATTGAAAATGAACTTAAGTTTCAACACTTGTTTTACTTTGATAACATTTGAAATATAGGGTTTCCATGATTTGAAAATTATTTATAGTTTACACAACATATCCCAACACTTTTTGCATAAAAGCTGAAGCAACAGTAAACAGATTTCCAAGTTATTTAGCCCAGAGCCTTCATTTGTCTAAAGATTAATATTCTTTGCAGAGAATCTTGTTCCTTCTTTAGCTTAAATGCATTTTAAGATACAATGCAAGTGTGATAGGGTTTCCTTAAACCTCTATAAAACCTTATGGAATTTAAGAAGTTTTGTGATAAATAGGATTAGATTCAGGCCTTGTACAAATCAAAGTACAGTCTGTTATTGTGCCTGTCCAACTTTATTTTAGAATATAGTTATTTCATAGAAAAACCTTGATGGAGAACACAGTTCAGTTTCACAAAACCATATTACTAAATAAATATCCATAGTACACAAATTCACACATTAACATGTTGCTTGAAAAAAAAAAGATTAAATTAGCTTGAGTAACTTAAAACTAATGTAAACATGCACAATGTTCATTTGTCTTCTGTTTGTGTGCTTTCGCGCCTCCAGTTTGTCTTCACTAGTTTCAGTCACTCTTTGATTCCTTGCAGCAGCTTCAGTAGATGTGCTTCCATCACCTGCTGAACTGGAGGAGCAGCACAGATATAAACATGGATGCAAACAAATCAAATCAAGTTTATTTGTACAGCGCTTTTAACAATAAACATTGTCGCAAAGCAGCTTTACAGAATTTGAACGACGCGCCTTTTGGCGGATGCCGCCTTTTTCACGGTTGTCTGGGGGACTTGTGTGAATCGTGCAGATCTGATGAGCTTCTTTTTTTTTGGGGGGGGGGGGGGCGTTGGAGTGTCTGATTTATAATTTCATCAAAGTAAATTCTGTATTAAAATTACTAAATAAGCAAATGCCGTTACAGTCCATGAAACATAGGAAGTATAGGTATGAGAAGAAAACAGTAAATCAGAAAGCTGCGCACGTGAAGCCAATTACGTAACTTACGTTGGACTGATGGAAATCCTTGCGTGTGCAGTGAAGTGCAGCCAGCAGCAGATAATGGCGCGCAGCCAATTGGCTTTACGTGCGCAACTTTCTGACTTGCTGTTTTCTTCTCATGCTTACACTTCCTATGTTTCATGGACTGTAATGGCATTTGCTTATTTAGTAATTTTAATACAGAATTTACTTTGATGAAATTATAATCAGACACTCCAACGCGCCCCCCCCCCCCCCCCAAAAAAAAAGAAAAAAAAAAACTCATCGGATCTGCACGATTCACACAAGTCCCCCAGACAGCCGTGAAAAAGGCGGCATCCGCCAAAAGGCGTGCCGTTTGCATCCATATATAAAGCTCTCACATTTGGATGTGAATTTAGTAGATGGCCCATTTCAAATTACTTATCACAGCTTACAGTCAAGTGTCTAAATAACTCAAGTGCCTATAAGGCATTGTGCTTCCTAGCTATGATTCAGTGTTGGCCAGTACTGAAATATAGCAATATAATATTCAATACAGTCATGTAAATAATTCAGTTCAATTTTATTTTGTGCAGAGCTTTTACCAATCAAAGCAGTTTTACAAAACTTTGGGTGTAGATTTAGATCCTTAACCTACAAGCCAGAGGCATGAGTGGCAAAGAAGAAATCACTGAGGTGATGAAAGCAGCAAAACTCAAAAGGAAACAATTTCTGGTACCCATTTTTTTTTTTTACCAACAGGGAATGGGTTCCATTCTGATTTATGCACCAAATTTTTAACTGATTAGAGCATTTTGACCAAAAATAATTTGGTTCAGAACCTGAAAAGTTGGTTCCCAGCTGGTTGCCAGCAACAGGTTTCAAAAAAGTTTGGAAGGGGGCAACAAATTCTACGTTAGTTTGTCTCTTTCCCCTTCCATATTGCTGGTATGAAAGAGAAAAAAAATCGTCCCTTTTCTCTATCCATACTCACAGAAGTCTGAAGCACAAAGCACTTTATAAACAGCTCAAACAAGCTGTCAAAACTCGAAAAATATTCCAAAGAGTCACTTAGCTAATGAAATGGTTCGCTTCAGGAGACCCACATGGTTGTTTTGATGCTTAATGTGTGTAATTTAACCTGAAATTTGTCCGTTTTTGACCCAGTAAACATGAGTAGAATCGGTTAGAAGAAAATTAGACGTCTTTACATGCTCCATGATATAGTTAAAGAAGCCTTCAAAACTCGGAAAATATTCACCAAGTCACTTTAACTAATTATATGGTTCAGAACAGGGGTAGATGATTGATCAGTCTGATGTCAAAATGTGTAGGTTGGCAATAATTATTTGATTTTTGTGGGTTTAAAAGATTTAAGGGCAGTCAATAAATGGAAACTCCAACAGCAGGCATAAGAAACGCTAAGAACTGGGAAAATATGGTTTATTTAAAAATATGGAGTTGTAGGATTCATTTCAGGAAATTCACAAGATTGTTTTGATGCCAAAAACGTGTAGATTTAGTGAGGGATTTATTTATTTATTTAAATACGGGCAATAATTTTTAGGGATGAACGAGTACAGCATTATCTGTATCTGTTAACCATATGAATGATCTGTATCCGTACTCGGAGTGGGCGGGATTTAACCCGGAAGTGGGTCTGGTTGTCTTGAAATGGGCGGGGCTTTAACCAGTATGTTATTTTAAACATGCAATTGATATGGGTTGATCAGAAATTATATTTATTGCTGATTAGAAAACTATTTACAGGACAGCATCAGCATTGAGCTTCAGATCAATGGTTTTGATCACGATAGCAAACAAACTATTTACAGAACAAGTTTTGCAACAATGAATACAACACATGCGGTTGCAATTATGAAATGTAATGAACAAGAGTTTTCATACTCAACTTTCTTTTTTTTAACTTTTTTTTATGATCGGTGTGATGGGCGGCACGGTGGCGTAGTGGTTAGCGCTGTCGCCTCACAGCAAGAAGGTCTGGGTTCGAGCCCCGTGGCCGACAAGGGCCTTTCTGTGCGGAGTTTGCATGTTCTCCCCGTGTCCGCGTGGGTTTCCTCCGGGTGCTCCGGTTTCCCCCACAGTCCAAAGACATGCAGGTTAGGTTAACTGGTGACTCTAAATTGACCGTAGGTGTGAATGTGAGTGTGAATGGTTGTCTGTGTCTATGTGTCAGCCCTGTGATGACCTGGCGACTTGTCCAGGGTGTACCCCGCCTTTCGCCCGTAGTCAGCTGGGATAGGCTCCAGCTTGCCTGCGACCCTGTAGAACAGGATAAAGCGGCTAGAGATAATGAGATGAGATCAGTGTGATTTTTTTTTTTTTGGTTCTTTTTAATTTTTTTTATTTCCACACCAGGTGTGTGTGTGTAGCTTAATTTGTAATATTATTTATACCACTACTACCTAGAAAGTGTCAGACACTCAGTGCGTGAAGTAAAATAAAACTGGTTAGAGCCAACTGACGGTTTAAAAAACAAAAAACTCTGATGACCGGCAGAGAGAGTGTGTAGCTTAATTTGTAATATACCACTACTACCTTTATTTTTACATGAATTACAGCAAGAAAGTGTCAGACACTCAATGCGTGAAGGAAAAAAAAATCTTGGACAGGCAGAGACGCAACGCGAGTCGCTTTCTACCAAGCACCATGTCTGAACGAACCCACGTTTACCAGAACTCTACTGGTTATAAGTAAGTACAAACTGAAATAAAAACAAACTTGAAGCTGAAGAAACCCGAAACGTTAACGGAAAAGAGCCGCGAACCTGAGTGACTGAGGTAGAGACAGAGAGCTGTTCTCTGTGTGAGTGAGCAGAGCGGTGTGCGTAGGGGAGGGGCGCTGTGACGCTGTGTGAGGATTTTCATTCAGCCCGAGCACAGATATTGACTCGTATTACTCGTATAATACTCGTACTCGGCAAAAGTGCTTTATCCGTACGGGATACTCGTTTCAGCCGAGTATCCGGCTCAACTCTAATAATTTTAAACTCAAACTTTTAAACGGAGAATAAACCTCCCTTGTTCCACTGTTGCAACACAGAAGTGTCTCCCACACAACAGGAAACATCAATATTCATAAAAACATTATCAATATAATAATATTTAGACAAAACACATCAATACCAGAAGCAGGATAAGTGAGGCGCGCTAGGATATCGGCTAACGCGCCTCGCTTATCCCGCTTCTGGTATTGATGTTATTTGGATAACAAGTGAGCCATTTCGCTTCTTCGAGCTACCTTATCTTGAATTATGATGAACAAAAATATCCACTGAAAAACAGGCTTTAATTAATCAACAGGGGAGCTCATAACACAGGGGTGTCAGAAGCATTTTTAATGGGGGAACGACACACTTGGGGGAGGGGGTCTGGAGGTCCTCCCCCAGAAAATGTTTAATTAATTAGATGCCATTTCCTGCATTCTGGTGTATTTTTAACAGGTTGTTAAACACCTAATTTTACCTATAAAAGTCACTTAATTCAATGACTATTTTAGAGACTCAACAATAAGTCCTCATTCAACTAGTCCATATATTCATCAGCCTATTTTTAAACCCACTGCCTAAGATAATGAGATGAATGTGACACAATTGTCTCTTGCTCCTAGAAATTAAAGTTAACATTAAATAGGCCTGTCATGTTTATACTGACAAAGGTAAAATAAAGTTCAGTTTAAGCAGCTCAGGGGTCTCCAATCATTTTTTCCTCTGAGAGCTACTTTGATAAAATCAACGTGGCTTAAAACTACTCTACTACTATTTTACATCAGTAGCCTATTGATAGTCCAAGAGATAAATATTACATCCGCAGTGCAAACACTCATCTAAAGTGTCATCTAAATTTGTGAGGAGAAAACATATTTTCTGACCTGGGAAAGAATCTTTTTGTATCAGGCAGGGCAGGATGTTTGAATTTGATTTCATAGCAATTTTAACAGGATTAATACCTTTTGTCACTATGTTATGAGATCTAATTTACTTATTTACTGAAATGTATTTATTTGCTACCTGTTGGAGACCCCTGCTCTAGATTATGCCTTTAAATCAGTAAATGTCCTTCATGAAATTTACATAACTGACTGGGATGCACTCAAAATAAATACTGATTTGAGTATACATTTTAGATGTGTACTTTTAAAGCAAGTTGAGCCCAAAATGAGGCTCTATAAAATTCTGAGACGCATTTCATTAATTGCCCAGCACCCTTCATCACTCACCTCAGCAATAGAACTCTTCACTATTCCTACATGTTGACCCTGCCTCTAACTCACTCTCAGTATCAATCTCCTATGTCAAGAGAGATCGAGATGGATTAAGCATTGTTTTTTTTCTATCAACAACTGAAATAAGTGAGCTTTAAAAAGTCAAGAAAATAGCAGGAAATAATAAATTGCATATTCTTGTTTCATTAGTGGTTGTGATCAATTGTTTTAACCCAATGGTCTTCTCATCATGTGAATTTTAAAAATTAAATTTGTCAGACCATGAACCAAGCACCGTTTTATGCAGAAAATACAGAAACTCTAAAATACTAAACTCCCAATAAAATATTTGGATGCAGTCATTTTATACTTGCTGATAAATATACTAAACTCCCAAAACTTTTCTGATATAATTATTTCATTCATGTGTTGGAGTTTACCCCAGTGAACGAGAGGGTCGCCTCTCTGCGCCTTCGGATTGGGGAGAGGGCTCTTGCTGTTGTTTGTGCCTACGGGCCAAATAGCAGTATAGAGTATCCGGCCTTCTTGGAGTCCCTGGGAGAGGTACTGAGGGGTGCTCAGACTGGGGACTCCATTGTGCTACTGGGGGACTTCAATGCTCACGTGGGCGACGACAGTGACACCTGGAGGGGCGTGGTTGGGAGGAACGGCCTCCCCGATCTGAACCCGAGTGGTGTTTTGTTATTGGACTTCTGTGCTAGTCACGGTTTGTCCATAACGAACACCATGTTCGAGCATAGGGGTGTCCATAAGTGCACGTGGCACCAGGACACCTTAGGTCGGAGGTCGATGATCGACTTTGTAGTCGTTTCATCTGATCTCCGGCCCTATGTCTTGGACACTCGGGTGAAGAGAGGGGCTGAGCTGTCAACTGATCACCACCTGGTGGTGAGTTGGATCCGCTGGCGGAGGAGGAAGCTGGACAGACCTGGCAGGCCTAAACGTATGGTGAGGGTCTGCTGGGAACGTCTGGCCGAGCACTCTGTTGGGGAGGTCTTTAACTCCCACCTCCGGGAGAGCTTTTCCCAGCTTCCAAGGGAGGCGGGGGACATTGAGTCTGAGTGGACCATGTTCTCTACCTCCATTGTGGATGCAGCTGTTCGGAGCTGTGGCCGCAAGGTCTCCGGTGCCTGTCGTGGCGGCAATCCCCGAACCCGGTGGTGGACACCGGAAGTAAGGGATGCCGTCAAGCTGAAGAAGGAGTCCTATCGGGCCATGTTGACCTCCGGGACTCCTGAGGCAGCCGACGGGTATCGGCAGGCCAGGCGTGCTGCAGCTCGGGCAGTTGCGGAGGCAAAAACTCGGAACTGGGAGGAGTTCGGGGAGGCCATGGAGAAGGACTATCGGTCGGCCTCGAAGAAATTCTGGCAAACCATCCGGCGCCTCAGGAGGGGGAAGCAGTACTCTGCCAACACTGTTTACAGTGCGGGTGGGGAGCTGTTGACCTCGACTGGGGACATTGTCGGGTGGTGGAAGGAATACTTTGAGGATCTCCTCAATCCCACCGTCATGTCTTCCACTGAGGAGACTGAGGCTGATGACTCAGAGGTGGACTCGTCCATTACCCAAGCCGAAGTCACTGAGGTGGTTTGCAAGCTCCTCGGTGGCAAGGCACCGGGGGTGGATGAGATCCGCCCTGAGTATCTCAAGTCTCTGGATGTTGTGGGGCTGTCTTGGTTGACACGCCTCTGCAACATCGCGTGGCGGTCGGGGACAGTGCCTCTGGAGTGGCAGACTGGGGTGGTGGTCCCTCTTTTTAAGAAAGGGGACCGGAGAGTGTGCTCCAATTATAGGGGAATCACACTTCTCAGCCTCCCAGGGAAAGTTTACTCCAGGGTACTGGAGAGGAGAATTCGACCAATAGTCGAACCTCGGATCCAGGAGGAACAATGCGGTTTTCGTCCTGGTCGCGGAACACTGGACCAGCTCTATACCCTTCATAGGGTGCTCGAGGGTTCATGGGAGTTTGCCCAACCAGTCCACATGTGCTTTGTGGATCTGGAGAAGGCATTCGACCGTGTCCCCCGTGGTATTCTGTGGGGGGTGCTTCGGGAGTATGGGGTTTGGGGCTCTTTGCTAAGGGCTGTCCGGTCCCTGTACGAACAGAGCAGGAGTCTGGTTCGCATTGCCGGCAGTAAGTCAGACCTGTTCCCAGTGGATGTTGGACTCCGGCAGGGCTGCCCTTTGTCACCGGTTCTGTTCATAATTTTTATGGACAGAATTTCTAGGCGCAGCCAGGGGCCGGAAGGAATCCTGTTTGGGAACCACAGGATTTCATCTCTGCTTTTTGCGGATGATGTTGTCCTGTTGGCTTCTTCAAACCAGGACCTTCAGCATGCACTGGGGCGGTTTGCAGTCGAGTGTGAAGCGGCTGGGATGAGAATCAGCACCTCCAAGTCCGAGGCCATGGTTCTCGACCGGAAAAGGGTGGCTTGCCCTCTCCAGGTTGGTGGAGAAGTCCTGCCTCAAGTGGAGGAGTTTAAGTATCTCGGGATCTTGTTCACGAGTGAGGGAAGGATGGAGCGTGAGGTCGACAGGCGGATCGGTGCAGCCTCCGCAGTGATGCGGTCGCTTTATCGGTCCGTCGTGGTGAAGAAGGAGCTGAGCCAAAAGGCGAAGCTCTCAATTTACCGGTCGATCTACGTTCCGACTCTCACCTATGGTCATGAGCTTTGGGTAATGACAGAAAGAACAAGATCGCGGATACAAGCGGCTGAAATGAGTTTCCTTCGCAGGGTGGCTGGGCGCTCCCTTAGAGATAGGGTGAGAAGCACAGTCACTCGGGAGGAGCTCGGAGTAGAGCCGCTGCTCCTCCACATCGAGAGGAACCAGCTGAGGTGGCTCGGGCATCTTTTTCGGATGCCTCCTGGACGCCTCCCTGGGGAGGTGTTCCAGGCATGTCCCCCCGGGAGGAGGCCCCGGGGAAGACCCAGGACACGCTGGAGGGACTATGTCTCTCGGCTGGCCTGGGAACGCCTCGGTGTTCTTCCCGAGGAGCTGGCCGAGGTGTCTGGGGAAAGGGAAGTTTGGGCTTCCATGCTTAGACTGCTGCCTCCGCGACCCGGTCCCGGATAAGCGGAAGAAGACGAGAGACGAGAGATTATTTAATTCTTGCTGATCTTATGAATACCAGCAGGTGGCGCTCTGTGCACTATAATAGGCGTAGCTGACGCTAGTAGCCTAAATTAGGCTACATAAGTATTATATTCTGGTGACTGGTCACTCACTGTATGCAATTTCAAATCACAACAGGGAATCAATAAATATCATCAGAGCAGACTTGACCTCATTCTTGGCATTACAATAAGGCAGGCCTACTGGGTTTGAATTAAATGATAGCTAACATTAAGCTAGCATTTTAGTTGAACATTAATTTTTTGGGGGGCTTTTTATTATTGGATAGGACAGCGTAGAGACAGGAAATGAGCGGGAGAGAGAGATGGGGAGGGATCAGGAAATGACCTCAGGCCAGAATCGAACCTGGGTCCCCGGATTTATGGTATGGCGCCTTATCCACCTGAGCCACGATGCCCCCAGTTGAATGTTAATTTAACATGGCCTAGGGTTAATTTTGAGGGCATTTAACAAAAGAATAAGGTTTCAGCAAAAGCTAGACATTGTGAGATGGCAATAGGGCTGATGTTACCTCCTCCACTTTCGAGCAGCTTGCACCAAAATTTCTCTGCTTGCACTGAGATTCATTTCACTTGCGTGCGGTGAGTTGTTGTAGGTAACGCCCGGAAAACCCAGAGTGGATTTTCAGTGGTATGTGTATTCTCTTATCGATCAAGTGGAATGGATTCTTTCACGAAACAATAAAAATATAGAATATACAGAGGTGAACAAAGTACCCAATCAAAGTACAGATCCCACTGGTCAAATGTTACTCCAATACAAGTGAAAGTTGTAAAATCAAATTTTTACTTAAAAGTACTGAAGTACTTGCTTTTAAAAATACTTAAGTATTAAAAGTAAATTTTCTGTCAACGCATTGTATTATTACCACAACGTTTACAAAACCTAATGCCTCTGAAGCAACCGACTGGATTTACTGACTAACTTGTAGAACCTGTAGAATAAATGCCTGGTAGAATGTTACAAAATGAAACACAACTGAACTGAAAAAGAACCATTGTCGTCTTTTTTTTTTATTGTAAAACTCCTCCCCACAAAGCAGCATGGTAGTGTTTTGACAGCTCTGGTAGTGTGTGCACGCATGTATATGTATGTTAGTCAGGAAAACAGTGGAATAGTTGTAAATGCAGCTTTCTCAGAAAATAAGTGACAGTCCAACCTGCTTAAAACCCAGGTCCACACCTCGAGCTTAATCACTGCCCAACAGCAACACTGCTTTAAGCAAGACAAAAAAAAAATGCAAGACCATTATCTGACATCAAAACAAAAAATTCCAACAATATGTTGTGACCAGAAGTGTGGGGGTGGGGAGGAGTGTTACCAAAAAAAAGATGCCAATGGTTCTTTTTCAGTTCAGTTGTTTCATTTTGTAACATTCTACCAGGCATTTATTCTACAGGTTCTACAAGTTAGTCAGTAAATCCAGTCGGTTGCTTCAGAGGCATTAGGTTTTGTAAGCGTTGTGGCAATAATACAATGCGTTGACAGAAAATGTACTTTTAATAGTTAAGTATTTTTAAAAGCAAGTACTTTAACTAAAGTAAAAATTTGACTGTACAACTTTCACTTGTATTGGAGTAACATTTGGCCAGTGGGACTGTGCTTTGACTTAAATAATGAAGTTGGGTACTCTGTCCACCTCTGGTTGTGACTGACGAGTACAATACTGTCCATCTCACAGGTTGCGCGCGCACACGTGCGGATGTGTGCACGCCTAAGTATATGTATTCATGCACATATGAATCTGCCTGTGGAATTATGGTGGTTTAATGTTAAACTAGCTAGTCAGAGTGAAGCTCCACCTGACATGCTAGCAAAATCTTTTCAAACTCAAAATCATATTGTGTAGCTAACGTTACTAGAAAAGAAAGATTTCTACATTTTGTTTATTTGGCAAGATTATGCTAAGACATTTCTGAAAGCACTTCAGATAAGTTAACGTTATTCATGTTAGCGTAACTCCGTTTTTACATGCTAACTAACAGTGTCTAAGTTAACTAGCTATGTGTAAACATTAGCTGTGGACAAGGCTATGGCAACTTGGCAGGCAAATCCATAGAAAGTCATTTGACTAACCAGACTGCACAGCTATTGCAACATTATCACTAGCTCTAAAATCACAGACAACTTCACTGCAAGCTTTCTCTTGGAATAAAATGTTTATATATCTCAATATGCTTCCGCAGGTTGGACAGTGAGTTTTCGTAGGCTGTAACGTGCTCCATTTTAGGCAAACAAAGCAAACATTTAAAACGAAATGAGACTATTCCTTTCAGAAAACTGAAACATGGGTTCTAGGTAAAGCCACAGGTGCATGCATTCCCCAGAAGAACCGCCTCCTTCCATTCTGCCATCAACTGATCGTGTTCAAATAATGCTGTGGAGAAATCACTGAACTTGAATTTATACAGTCTATGGACGTGACCTGACCCTAGTGATTACCGATAAGTTGTCTCAGTGTCACCTGCGGAAAAACAATCACGTTTTAGAAAAGAAAAGAAAAAAACATCCACTTTCAAAGCCACTTCATAGTAATGAGGACCTTGATAGAAATGTAGTGGAGTAAAAAGTACGATATTTGTCTTTCAAATGTAGTGAAGTTAAAGTCATAAGTTGTCAAAAATTAATACTCAAGTACAGATATTCAAGTAGTGTACTCAAGTAAATGTACTTTGTTACTGTCCACCTCTATTTGCAAAAAATTTGGGGATCACATCATCTACAGTACATAAAAGAATTCAGAGAAATCTATGTATGTAAGGCTGAAAACTAAACACTGGATGTCTGCGATCTTCAGTCCCTCAGGTGACACTGCATTAAAAAAACAGACATGATTCTGTCACAGAAATCAATGTATGGGCTCAGGAATACTTCTGAAAACCATCGTCTATGAACACAGCTCGTCACTGCATCCACAAATGCAAGTTATCAGTGTGTAGTTCAAAAGCCTGCATCTGTGATGGTATAATGGTGCATTAGTACACATAGCATGAGTAGCCTGCACATATGGGAAAACACCATTAATACTGAATGATATATACAGGATTTGGAGCAACGTTGCCATCCAGATGATGTCTTTCTACAAAGGCCTTGTTTATTTCACAAACAATGCCAAAGTGCATTCCGCACATATTACAAACTGCATGTTTCTGTAGTTAAGGAGTCCAGGTGTTAAAGTGACCTGCCTGGAGTTCAGACCTGTCTCCCACTGAAAACATTTGATGTATTATGAAATGCAAAACATGACTGTGATGGAATGCCCATCACTACAGTTGAGTATGTGCTCTAACTACCATACCAACAAGCCTGGCTCTTTGGTGTTGTGGTCAGGGTGCAGATTTAGTATCTTGTGGACCTGGGTTCAAGGCAGGATAAGGTGACTGTTCTCTTGCTTCGCTACAGATAGTGTCAGAAGTGGGATGGCTTGCCGTGAGGCCATCAGAGGTGTGCCCTGTGTGTGAGCCGTATGAGGGGACCCCAGAGATGGGTGAAGCATGAGTGTGTGGGCCACCCTGGTATGGGAGAAGTATGGCTGGGGGATGTGTGAGGGACGCCTGTGTGTGAAGTGCATGGGTGCCCGTCGCCATAGTTGAGTATGTGCTCTGACTGCCATACCAATGAGCCTGGCTCTTTGGTGTTGTGGTCAGGGTGCAGGTTTGGCACCACCCCGTAGACCTGGGTTCAAGGCAGGACAAGGTGACTGTTCTCTCCCCCCCCCAAAAAAAAAATCTGTCCCTCTGAGTTACATGTCGGTCCTGGGATCGAGATGCTGACCTCTTCTGCTCCTCGAACCTACTTGATCCATCCTGGTGCCCTGTGTCTGGTTGGAGTCTCATCGCATCGCTCCTGTGGAGGATGGCCCCATGAGGACAGTTGAAAGTCACACCTGGAGGACGCTCTGGACTCTTACAGTAATGCTTTTATGGCTGAGGACTACAGTTGACTTGCTAACTTTAGGACTGCAGTTGTCATGAACAGTTTTGCACTCAAGTTTCCATCAATGAAGAGTTACATCATCAACAAAACTGTCTTCATGTTAAAACTTAATATTATAGTCATGCTGTCTGTTGTTGCCCAAATGAGGATGGGTTCCCTTTTGAGTCTGGTTCCTTTCGAGGTTTCTTCCTCATGTCGTCTGAGGGAGTTTTTCCTTGCCACCGTCGCCACAGGCTTGCTCATTGGGGATAGATTAGGGATAAAATTCGCTCATGTTTTAAGTCGTTCAAATTCTGTAAAGCTGCTTTGCGACAATGCTTATTGTTAAAAGCGCTATACAAATAAATGATGGAGAGCTTGAACTGTTGAGCACCTGAAACTGTACATCAGGCAAGAATGGGAAAATGCTTTACTTTCAAAACTACAGCAATAGAGACTTTGCACCCTCATGTGACCCCATAGCAATGGTAACTATGCTGCCAGTTTTTGGATAGGCAAATTGTTTTGAACAAAACAAAGACATCAGATTTTTTAAATTTACGGTAGCTTTTTTCCCCCAGTGATGAATTACTTTTGGTAAATTAAAAAAAAAATCTGATGTCTTTGTTTCGTTCAAAACAATTTGCATATCCAAAAATGCAGCAAAAAGTTCCCATACTGATCAATAACAACTAACACGGCTGAATGAAGCACTACAAGCGTGTCCCGTCATGGCACCCTAGTTACCATTGCTGTGGGGTCATGTGATGGTGTAAAGCCTCTATTGGTCTCATCATCAAACATTTTAGTGTGTTGTTAAAAGTAGAGGGGATGCATCACAGTGGTAAACATGCCCCTGTCCCAACTTTTTTGAAATGTGTTGCTGGCATCACATTCAAAATTAGCATATAATTTTTCAAAAAACAAAATTTCTTAGTTTCAACAGGTTTCCTTGATTTGCATTGATTTGATATTCTGTTTTTATTTACATTTTACACAACATCCAAACTTTTTTAGAATTCGGGTTGTATTGTAGACTACTATAAAGTTTAATATATCGTGTCTGTTTTTAAAGTAATAGATATTCGGGATGTTGGTGAATAATAGATGCACAATTGACCAAAGGCAGATAGCCGCCATTTATGCCCATCTACCCCAAATATCAAGGAATTACTACTCTCTACTGTTTATTCATGATTAAGAACTATTACTTATTCCAAAGTTGGCTACAGGCCCAGTGTATATAAACCAACAGAAATCAACTATACAGTAAATGTAGACTCCCTGTATGCTTTAATGTACATAGATTACCTTAGCTCGACACCTTTGCAAAGTGTGGTTTCCTTTTCACCTCCAGTCAGCATCATACATAAGGCTACTGTATGCAATATGACTACTGGGACTCGTTTATGAAGGCGTGTGAATGTTTGCCCAAGCCAAACCAAATGAAAAATCAGTTCTGTCAGGTTTAACAAAAGTTTCAAAAAGTCTGATTTTCTTCATACTTCATGTTGATTGGAATTAATTGCCCATAAATTACCAGGTGCATGCATGGCCTTTGTTTTTGCTATACACTGAAAACATTTGAGATCAAAAGATGAACACACGAGACAATAGATCAGAATTTCAGCTTTCATTTCTTGATATTTACATCTACTAGTGCATCTCAAATTATGAGAATAAGCATTATTTTCCATCAGTTATTTAAGAAAGTGAACATTTAATATATTCTTAACTCATTACACAAATGTTTCAAGCATTTTTCTATTTTAATTATGACTTACAGCACAAAAACATCTCAAAATATGAGAATATTTTATTTTGAGTAAAACAGTATTAATACCGTGTATCTCTCGGTCTACTTCAGTAGTACAATTTTCTAAATAAGCTGCTGAATATTTGAATTTCCCCTTGGGGATAAATAAATTATCTATCTACAACCACAATCACAGGGAAGACTGCTGACTTGAAAGTTGGTCAGAAGACGCTCATCGATACCCTCCCAACAAGGAGGGTAAGCCACAGGAGGTCATCAGTGAAAAGGCTGGATGGAAAAGGTGCACAAGCAACAGGGATGACTGCAGGCTTGAGAGGATTGTCAAGAAAAGCCTATTCAAGAACTTGGGAGAGCTTCACAAGGAGTGGACTGAGGCTGGTGCCAGTCCATCAAGAGCCACCATGCACAGACACATTCAGGAAAGGGGTTACAATTGTCCCATTCCTAATATCAAGCCACTCCTGAACCAGAGACAACATCAGAAGCATCTTACCTGGGCTAAGGAGAGAAAGAACTGGACTGTTGCTCAGTGGTCCAAAGTCCTCTTTTCAGATTAAAGTAAATGTTGCATTTTATTTGGAAACAAAAGATCCTAGAGTCTGAAGGAAGCATGGAAAGGCACAGAATCCAAGGTGTTTGAAGTCCAATGTGAAGTTTCCGCAGTCTGTGATGATTAGGGGTGCCATGTCACCTGCTGGTGTTTGGTACACTGTTTTATCTAGTCCAAAGTCAATGCAGCCATCTACCAGATGATTTTAGAGCACTTCATGCTTTCATCTGCTGTCAAGCTTTATGGAGATGGAGATTTGTTTTTCCAGCAGGACTTAGCACCTGCCCACAGTGCCAAAACTATGGTTTATTGACCATGATATTACTGTGCTTGATCGGTTCAGGTCAGGTGAGTTGGCTGGCCAATCTATGGTGTATTGTCAAGAGGAAGATGAGAAACATCTGACCCAAAAATACAGATGAGCTGAAGGCCACCATCAAAGCAATCTGGGCTTCAACAACACCTTAGCAGTGCTACAGGCTGATTGCCTCCATGCCACATTGATGCAGTAATTCATGGTAAAGGAGCCTCTACCAAGTATTGAGTGTATAAAATGAACATACTTTTCAGAAGCTGACATTTCTGTATTATAACTCCTTTTTTGATTAATCTTTTGAAATATTCTAATAATTTGAAATACTGGATTTCTGATTTTCATGGACTATAAGCCATAATCAAAATTAAAACAAAAAAGGCTTGAAATATTTCACTTTACATATAATGAATGCAGGATATATGAAAATTTACCTTTTTGACAAATTGCAAAAAAAAAAAAATTACTTTGACATTCTAATTGTTTGGGATGCACTAGTCAATGTATTAACTTAAAACGTGGCAACATTTGTTTGAACCCACCCATTTTTCAAATGATCAGAAAATACTAGGACATGTGAAAGATGTTTCTTGTTGCCCAAGTGTGCCCTGTTTGATTTGATTTGTTTCAACAATTAATAGCACTAAATGTCTACTCTTGGCTCGAGCCCTGGGTTTCACCTGTGAAGACTACATTTGCTGTTAAAAAAAGGATAAACCAGCATGAAGACCAGAGTTGTCTATGGGAGAAAAGAAAGCCATTTTGAAACTGAGAAAAGAGGGAAAATTTGATCAGTCTCATTGCATAAGCATTGAGCATAGCCAATACCACAATTTGATATGTCCTAACAAAGAAAGAAACTACTGGTTTACTAACAACCAGATACTGAACAGGTCAGCCAAGGAAAACAGCAGTGGATGACTAGCCTGGGCCCGCCCATCCTAAGTGTGACGCAACACAGGGGCCTGTTGCGAGCTTAGTCTGGCAAGGCAAGCTATCTCCAGCTCTTCCAAGCTCCCGAAAAATCGGGAGCCAATCAACTTTAAGCATCTCCAACGGCCCTGGGTAGAGGCGTGTTCAAGGCAGTGACGTAGTAGAACTGCGACCGGAAGCCATAGATTGTTTACAGAATCTATGCCGCAAGTGCTTCATTCACTAGAAACATTACGAACATGGAGCAGCGGCAAGCCTTTGACACAGCGGTAGATGCTGTATTGAAAGCATTCAACGGGAAGTTCTCATTGAAAACGGAGCAAAGAGCAGCCCTGGAGGTATTTATCTTCTTCCTGTTACTCAAGCAGTTTCCGTCACATCATATACGTCAGAGGAAAGAGTGATGTGATTGGTTTAAGCTTTGTCACAGCCTTTTCTGGCTTCGACCAGTGGCAAACAGGCATTTCAGGGAGGTGGGTCAACCACGCGCTTTGGGAAATGGTTGGGCTTAATATATTTGCCAGACCAAATGCTCGCAGAGCTTTGAAGTTGCGTTAGCCAGATTAGTGGATGACAAGCATTGTGAGAGCTGTGAAGAAAAACACAAACAGTCAGTGGCATCACCAACAACCTCCACAGAGCAGGGGTTCACAGAATCCACTGTTCAAAGAAGATTTTAAGAACAGAAATGCAGAGACCATACCACCAGATGCAAACCACTCATCAGCAGTAAGAATCAGAAGGTGTGGTGACTTTATATCCTAAATGTAACCATGCACACATGCCTTGATGTCATCATATAAACAATAATTTGGTTTATGATTGTATTTTGATTCATACGTAATCACACACACACACCTTGATGTAATCACATAAGCAGTAAATGTAGTTTATGATTATATCTCATTCATCTCATTATCTCTAGCCGCTTTATCCTGTTCTACAGGGTCGCAGGCAAGCTGGAACCTATTCCAGCTGACTACGGGCAAAAGGCGGGGTACACCCTGGACAAGTCGCCAGGTAATCATAGGGCTGACACATAGACATAGACAACCATTCACGCTCACACCTATGGTCAATTTAGAGTCACCAGTTAACCTAACCTGCATGTCTTTGGACTGTGGGGGAAACCGGAGCACCCGGAGGAAACCCACATGGACACGGGGAGAACATGCAAACTCCACACAGAAAGGACCTCGCCGGCCACAGGGCTCGAACCCGGACCTTCTTGCTGTGAGGCGACAGCGCTAACCACGACACCACCGTGCCGCCCGTTTATGATTATATATTAATTCAAAAGCCAAGTATGTTGATTTTCAGTAAAGAGTAAATGAAGTTAATTCTATTAAAAGTAATAATAAATTGATTTATGAATGATCATTATTACAGTCAAATACAACAAAGACATTGAGACTGTTTATCCTGAAGGTTGTTTTCTGCTAAATCACAGGCCTGTTCAAAAAGCGTATTATTCTAACTCCAGCACCTGCAGTGTTATATGTTGTAATGAGTTAGCCAAGACCATGCTGAATTAAGTAATTGTTCATTCTGGAGTGTTTTGCATGCTAACGTAATACGTTTTATGAAGTTATTCTGAATCGAGTATTATTACAAGCTGCAATGTGCATTTTCTTTTCTTTAATCCTATGGGGTGGTAGACTAGCCAAGGCCACGAGTGTTGTGCTCATTTGCACCTGCAGCTTGTATCAACCTTTAACCTGATTTGACTCCAGTCATTTTGAATCATGTATTGTACGCTCTGAATGCTGTGTTGTTCATGATGTACCACTTATATGTTTTGATTCTTCCTGAATTGACCATTCATACTGGAAAATTTGGTTCGGTTGATACAAAATATGAGAAGCGTGAGATGTACTGCCCAATAGAAAATGTTGAAGTGATATGACGTGACATATTAACCAATGAGATTATTTGTATACACTTTTTTTTTTTTAGACAGTATAAAATGAGAACTTTGTGATTTTGAGTTGGTTCACTCTGCAGACTGAACACTGCTTTTATTAACTGATTTAGTAAAAGTCTAAACCATTCTGCAATCTCTTGGACTTTGAATCAATTTGCTTGGAGAGTTTAAGTTTTGAGAGTTTCCATGACAAAGGCCATATTGGAATTTGCAAAGAAATACAGGAGATAAGCCACAAAAGTTCTGGAACCAAGATAAAGTGATGGAAATGTCAAAGTGCAGAGAAAGAAACAAATGTTGCATGGCTGCTTCTGGAACAGGTTCACTAATCTTTATTGATGAGTTACCTCATAATGGTAGCAGCAGAAATAATTCAGAAGCATCCTATTTGTTGACTTATAGAGAAATGCATCCAGTCTAATTGGGAGGAACATCATGCACCAAGACAATGACCCAAACACACTGCCAACACAACAAAGGACTTCAGGATTGTTGTTGGGTTTTTTTTTGTGTGTGTGTGGGGGGGGGGGGGGGGGGGGGGGTTTGAAGGTGACTATCAGACCCAATTGAGCATGCATTTTAATTCCTGAAGAGACCCCCCCAAAAAAAAAAAACTGAAAAAAGCTACAGTACAAGCTTGGAAAAGAAGAATGCAACAGTTTGGTGACGTCCATGGGTAGCCAGCTTGATACAGTTGTTGTAAGCAAGGGATATGCCACCAAATATCAAGTATTAGTTATTTTAAATTACTTTAAGACCATCTTTTTCAATACTTTTGCTCACCTAAAAAATGGATGGTCTACCACCATGAAAGCTGAAATTCTGATATTACATTAAATGGTATTTAACAGACACTCTTATCCAGAGAGACGTACAACATACCCAGAGCAGCCTGGGGAGAAGTTGGTGGGAGAAGTGGCCTTGCTCAAGGGCACTTCAGCCATTCCTGCTGGTCCATAGAATCAAACCAGCAACCTTTTGGTCCCAAAGCTGCTTCTCTAACCTTTAGGCCATGGCTTCCCCCATACATCATCTCATTCATCTTTGATGTCAAACCTAATTGTTTTCAGTGTAGAGTAAAAACACATGAATTGGCCTTACCATTCCAATACTTTCAAAGAAGACTGTATGTATATTGTACCCAGGCGATTGTGGACACCACACATTTTACGCAGGGAAAGTGCTCCCCCACAACCAAAGTGTCTTGGTGCCAGTCACCCAGAATGAGCTGCATTCTGCATTTCTTCTTAAAGTGCTAGTCTTACAAAAATGACATCACCCCTGGAAATTATACCTTATAAAACTAGATACGTTAAATAGTTTAATGTCTAAATTGTATTTTAATACAAGACCAAGAACATGTTCTATTTAGTTGGTAAAGTTTGGCTCTTTGAGTCCATCATTACATGAATGCGTTTCTGGTAAGTTAATGTTAATTCAAAGGAAGTGACGCCATATGCGCAACGTTTGAAAGTTCATGGCATCTCTAGCTTCGTTTGCTTTGCAAAGTGTAGCACGTTAATGATTTTTTAAAAATTCCAAAACAAAACTAAAACCAAAGCATGCCTCCTAAGAGGTGTGTCATTCAAGGCTGTTCAAGTGTAGCCAATTAAAAAAATAATTAAATAATTAAAAAAAACCCGGAATTTTGATTCATCATAGCCCAAAGTCGGCAGGACACTTACAGAATGAATGGGTTCGATTTGTATAGACAGAGAGGTAACTTCAAGCCGACAGGACGGTTTGGTGTCTGCTCCATACATTTTGAAAAAGATAAATTTGTGAGGTACATTCACATAGAAGGATTTGAGAGACGTCAGGTATGCAGAGCAGTTCCTACGATCTGGAAACAAAAGTCCAAAGTGCCACCCCAGAGCTCACCACACAGGAAGTGTCAAGCTTGTGTTTAGCCTGTTGCTTGAATTTATTTAGTTGTCCTTAGTCTTTTATCCTTTTCACTAACAGCAGTTCTGAAGTTTTATACAAGGCTACATAATGGCAGTATTTAGGCACTTATTTTCACTTTTAGTGCTGGAGCCGGCAGGAGCAGGTGGCACATTGTGCCATATGCATTGTGCACAGTGAGCATGCAACAGCCAGGAATTTGTTAGGGTTCACCTCCAAAACCAAGTTGCTCATAAAACTACAACCTTTTCTGGTTCCAACAGTACCAATTAGGACCATGTAGACCCTTTCTATTTTTTGCCACAATGTTAAGTAGAGTGTGTGTGTGTGCGCGACCATGCGTGTGTGGTGGTAGCGGCGTCGGTGCACAATTACCGTTATTTTTTTTACTAAAATTCCGATGCTGTAGATGAAGGAGAGGGTGGAAAGACTGTTTCTCTTTGTGCCTGATGAAGAAGAAGGAGCTGCTATTTGTACTACAGTTAACACAGATGCTTTGGGTGTTCTGGCTATAGCACACTCAGATGAAATACCGAAAGGAGAAGAGAGTGGTTGTTTAGACAGTTTTGTTTACAGGCAGTATTTGATGGAAGATGGATATGATGTGTTACTAGTACCTGAAGACACAGTATTAACTGAACAGTGGACATTTTGCTCATGTTGAGAGAGAATCTCTTTCACAGCTGATAAATACAGAAAAAACCTGAGGAATTAGTTGAGGGAGAGAACAGGATGGCATGTCCATTGAAATCATGTTTTTAGATGCAACATATCACGTGTTTCAGTGGACAAAAAGGCAACGACACGTTTCAGAAACACACAGGGAAGTTTATCACAGTGATAAATTATAAATTAATCTTGCAATGGCCCTTTCCTTCACGCCAATTTCATGATTGTAGGGAATTTATCTTAAAATTTCAAACGGATTCAATTCACCTTAAAATCGGCTCTCTGTAAAGGACACCGTAAGATCATCACAGGTTTTGGAAAAAAAATATTTTATGGTTGCAGAGATACAATGATTTTATTTTTAAAAAAAAATCAATAACGGTAATTGTGCGACGAACCTCCCCAACACACACACACACACACACACCTCTACTTAATGTTGTAGCACAAAATAGAAACAGTGTATATGGTCCTAAGTGGTACTGTTAGAACCAGAAAAGGTTGTAGTTTTATGAGCAACTTAGTTTTGGAGGTGAATCCTAGCAAATTCCTGGCTTCTGCACGCAATGCATATGGCACAAAAGTGAAAGTAAATGCCTATTTATTGCCATGATTTAGCCTTGTGCCTACCAAGTGAGGTTACAAAGATGACAATTACAAAGAGACACTGCTTTATCATAACTGAAAGTTGAACACTGAATCAGTTAAAAAAAATTAAAATAAAAAAGGGAATAAGCAAACTATGATTTGTACCATGTATTAACTTCCTGGGTTCCAGAAAACTGCTGGAGCAGTTGTTACTCCTCTTCTTCACGAGTGACTTGGCTTGCGTATTCATCCACCTTTCTCCATGGCTATAGGTTCTAGATCATCCTCAGACAACCAACCAAAGATTGAGGATGAATTTGAAGAGCTTTTGTGTCTTTTTCAAAATAATTAGTACCAAGCACACATGCCATTGCAGAGAATAGTATAGTGTCTGTGTGGACACAAAAGAAAGGCAGCGCCGCTGACCTGTAAATCACTGTGATCTAATGGTGGACAAGCTTTTAGTGATTTTTGGAACAGAATTCAGACGCAAAAAAATTATTTTTTCGAACCAATTTTTTATTCATCAATGAACTAACCTATTTGAGCATATCACACACAGAAAACCTGGGATTTTATGATGTAATTTTCGTTAAACTAGCACTTTAACTGAATGACTGGTCTTATTCACAATTTTTTCATACTTAATATTTATTACATTCAACAGGAAATGACTGGGTTTCACAAACTGTGTGTGAGAAACTGATTATATATAAATTTAAACTCGACTAATCTGGACATAAAAGTGCAGTAATTTGTGAGGATTTATATGATTAAGTCGATCAAGCAAGATTTGTGTTAGTCAGTCTTCTAATGCGTAACTTTTCACACACTCAGGAGCATGAGTAGGACACGAATATTGTTGCAGTATTACTGAATTTTCATGAATACCAAATTTCTTGTGTAAATGATTATGAATAAATCTATTCATATCCAGCTTGATAAATGACGTCCTTGTAAATTACGGACATAAATGTTACAGACATTTACAATGACAACAAAATACCTCGGCTGACAGTTTGAAATTGTCCTTACCATGTCTATGGCCCATTGCTACTGCCATGTCCATAGCATTGAAGCCTGAATCGGATTCCATGGTCGGGTCAGCTCCGTTTTCTGTTCAAAGGAGGAGATATTATATACTGCACAACCATTTCAAATTCTGTCCAAACACTAGGGTACAATCTTTTGTAAGGCTTTGTCTGGGTTCAAGGTATTGTACTCTTACCCAAAAGTAATTCCACACAACGGACATGGTTCCCATGCACTGCATAAAGTATAGGAGCTCCTCCATTCTGTGACAAACATAAACATTATTATACAATACATACACTACACACACACACATCTCAAAATATATATATCAAAATATCTCTCTCTCTCTATCACACATTATACAGTGCCTTGAAAAAGTATTCATACCTCTTGAACTTTTTCACATTTTTCCCACCTTACAACCACGAACTTAAAAGTTTTTTATTGAGATTTTATGTGATAGACCAACACAGAGTAGCACATCCCTTACAGAAAAACCACATGAACTTCACATGTGATTTCTCACATGTGAAATATGTGGAAAATGTGTTTTGCACATGGGAAACGTGGTTTTGGCCCAATTTTATGTGAATCACATGTGAGAATGTTTTACACATGTGGTAACATGTTTTCCACATGTGCTCTACATGGTAACACATTACAAAATCTGATACCATGTATTCCACATGTGGTAACATGTGATCACGTGAAATACATGGGAAATTCATGTGTTTTTTCTGTAAGGGAAGTGAAACGAAAGTGATAAATGGTCTTCAAAATTTTAAACAAATAAAAATCTGAAAAATGTGGTGTGCATTAGTATTCAGCCCCCTGTACTCTGATACCTCTAAATACAATCCATTGCCTTCAGAAGTCATCCAATTAGTTAATAGAGTCCTACTGTGTGTAATTTACTCTCAGCATAAATACACTTGTTCTGTGAAGGCCTCAGTGGTTTGTTAGAGAACACTGAAGAACAAACAGCATCATGAAGACCAAAGAACTCACCAGACAGGTCAGGGATAAAGTTCTGGAGAAGTTTAAAGCAGGGTTAGGTTATAAAAAAATATCCCAAGCTCTGAACATCTCAAGAAGCACTGTTCAATCCATCATTCAAAAATGGAAAAAGTATGGCACAACTGCAAACCTACCAAGACATTGCCGTCCACCTAAACTGACAGAGCGAGCAAGGAGAGCACTGGTCAGAGAAGCAGCCAAGAGGCCCATGATCACTCTGGAGGAGCTGCAGAAATCCACAGCTCAGGCGGGAGAATTTGTGCACAGGACAACTATAAGTCGTACACTCCACAAATCTGGCCTTTTTGGAAGAGTGGCAAGAAGAAAGCCATTGTTGAAAGACAGGCATAAGAACTTCTGTTTGCAGTTTGCCAGAAGCCATGTAGGGGACACAGCAAACATGTGGAAGAAGGTGCTTTGGTCAGATGAGACCAAAGTTGAACTTTTAGGCCTAAATGCAAAGCGCTATGTGTGGCGGAAAACTAACACTGCTCATCACCCTGCAAACACCATCCCCACTGTGAAACATGGACCACCATGTTTCACAGTGGGGATGGTGTTTGCAGGGTGATGAGCAGTGTTAGTTTTCCGCCACACATAGCGCTTTGCATTTAGGCTATCATGCTATGGGGATGCTTTTCTTCAGCAGGGACAGGGAAGCTGGTCAGAGTTGATGGGAAGATGGATGGAGCTAAATACAGGGCAATCCTGGAAGAAAACCTGTTGGAGGCTGCAAAAGACTTGAGACTGGGAAGGAGAGTCACCTTCCAGCAAGACAATGACCCTAAACATACAGCCAGAGCTACAATGGAATGGTTTAGATCAAAGAATATTCATGTGTTAGAATAGCCCAGTCAAAGTCCAGACCTAAATCCCATTGAGCATCTGTGGCAAGACTTGAAAATTGCTGTTCACAGACGCTCTCCATCCAATCTGGCTGAGCTTGAGCTATTTTGCAAAGAAGAATGGGCAAAAATGTCAGTGTCTAGATGTGCAAAGCTGGTAGAGACATACCACAAAAGACTTGCAGCTGTAATTGCAGCAAAAGGTGGCTCTACAAAGTATTGACGCAGGGGGGCTGAATACTAATACACACCACATTTTTCAGATTTTTATTTGTTTAAAATTTTGATGACCATTTATTTTCATTTCACTTCACAATTATGTGCTACTCTGTGTTGGTCTATCATATAAAATCTCAATAAAAAACTTAAGTTCGTGGTTGTAAGGTGGAAAAATGTGAAAAAGTTCAAGGGGTATGAATACTTTTTCAAGGCACTGTATTATATTATATATCTCATACACACAGCATTGTAATAGTAACAGCAGTACAACTCAATTTTGTGGAATACCTTTACAGTAAAAACTTTACATTTTTGTTACCCCACCTGCAAATCAAAGACGCTTTGGTGTTTGTTCATACATTAGCTAGAAGCTAATTCTTTAATGTACATATGTATGTGCGTGTACAAATGTCAGCATACCATTAAATATCTGCCTCAAACTGCATCCAGTTCTTAAGTCACACAGATTTGCCAATACAGGGCACAGCAATGAAGTTATATGTGCGGTCATCTCAGACAGCCGTTATCACTTTCTTTAATGCAGTTTGGTATAATTTGAGTTTGAAGGCAAAACAGAAGTTCCACTTTGAATTCAAATTTGGATATTTGTCCACCTCCGATTTTGTGCAAAGTACACTGGTTAAAAATGATATTAGGACAGACACCAAAAGATGTCTTGGCTGAATGAGTACACCTGGGGTAAGGGTGTTTATCTGTTTTTTGTAATTTCTCACCCAGTCATATTCATTGACATTCACACCACAGTCAATGAGCATTCTGACGATATCTGTGTACCCTTTACTGCAGGCCAATGATAATGCACTTTCTCTTCCTTTAGCCAAAATGTGGGGGTCTGCACCCTAAAAAGAAAAAAGTATATTAGATTGGTGCACACATGCATGGACCTGACGATCACGCCCATCACCCATATGTGATTTTTGAACATCCCATTCCAGATTTAGTCCCCTTTTGCTGTTATAACAGCCTCCACTCTTCTGGGACAACTTTCCACTAGATCTTCTGCTCAATCAGCCACAAGAGCATTAGTGAGGTCAGGTACTGATATTGGGTAAGGAGGCCTGGGGTACAGTCAGTGTTCCAGTTCATCACAAAGGTGTTCAGTGGGTTGAGGTCAGGGTTCTGTACAGGACACTCAAATCCTTCCACTCCAACCTTGGCAAACCATGTATTCACAGTGCTTGCATGATCATGCTGGAACATGTTTGGGCCTCTTAGTTTCATCTCATCTCACCTTCTTCTGCTTATTCAGGGCTGGGTCGCAGAGGCAGCAGTCTGAGGATGGAAGCCCAAACTTCCCTCTCCCCAGACACCTCGGCAAGAACACCGAGGCGTTCCCAGGCCAGCCGAGAGACATAGTCCCTCCAGCGTATCCTGGGTCTTCCCCGGGGCCTCCTCCCGGGGGGGACATGCCTGGAACACCTCCCCAGGGAGGCATCCAGGAGGCATCCAAAAGAGATGCCCGAGCCACCTCAGCTGATTCCTCTCGAAGATGTTTGGGCCTCTTAGTTTCAGTGAAGGGAAATTGTAATCACTATAGCATACAAAGCCATTCTGTACAATTATGTGCTTCCAACTTTGTGGCAACAGTTTGGGGAAGAACCACATATGGGTGTGACAGCCAGGCATCTACATACCTTTAGCTATCTAGTGTATGTGAGATTTAACTGAAATCAGCTCAAATGTACTCACTCTGATCAGATACAAGTTTGATCTCATAGATCAGGGGTGTCAAACCTGATCCATAAAGGGCCATGTGGCTGCAGGTTTTCATTCCAGCCATGCAGCAGCACCCTGATTTGGCTTATTCAATCAACTGACACACCCACCCTTTAATCAAGGGTGGGTGTGGCTGCAAGTATTTGACTGTGTGAAGACAGTTCAGTTGATTGAATGAGCCAAGTCAGGTGTGCTGCTGCATGGCTGGAATGAAAACCTGCAGCCACAAGGCCCTTTATGGATCAGGTTTGACACCCCGGTCATAGATGGTGTAATTTACATAAGCTTGTTTTATGATCAAACTTAAGTATATGCAGCTTTGATGAAAAATAAACAAAACAGTCATTGCACTCACACTCTGGAGTAGAAACTCCACCACAGCAATCTGACCATGAGCTGCAGCCCACATTAGCGGCGTAAAGCCTTCTTCATCCTGCAGGTTTATTGCTGCCTCTGATTGGCAGAGAGACAAAAACAAACCAGGACCAATCTTTAACTCTCAAAACAGTTTGCAATAGTTAAATTACATTTTTACAAATTACTTTTTAACTGAATATAAAGCTTTACCTTGTTCTATTCGGCTGGCTAAGTATATCATTTCTCCTTGTGCTGCAAGCTGGTGAATGGACAAAGCTGGAAAAATCAACAGCAAACAAAATTAAAAAATAAAACATTTACAGTAAATTGTGCTGGTAAACAAACATACTGACCAGCTGAAAATCCATCAGGAAGAAATGTTTTAAACTTATCTAAGACTCTCTTTACACCTGGTTATTTTTTTTTTTTGCATCGTGTCCTGATCAGTATTTAATCACTTCAAATGTGTTACTAAAGTCTGAAGTATAATGTGCAATATACAGATCACCTCAGGAAGACAATTTTGTTGCTCACAGAAAATGTTTATGGATTTATCTGGCTGAAAATGTATGCGGGAAAATGGTACAGCTCCAGTTTGTGGTTGGTCAAAAAAGCTCTAAAAAGAAAAAGGTGTTTGACTCACAGTGAACAAGCAGCGGAGTGGAGGAAACCTCATTGCCACGGTGCTTATTGGTAAGTGTGGTTGACTGCTTGATTGGCGAGAAGTGCTTGGTGGTGGAAGGTGTGTACACATGTCTAACCTGGATCCCAGGAGATGGAGAGGTCTGAATGTTGCATTCGGCTGCAAAAAGAAGGAAAGACACTGTCCATTAAACAAAACAAAGGGCTGCATATTAACTGGGATGTTCTGCTACCAAATCTGTAGTGGATAAAACAGTGTAGGGTCATTCCATGTCAAATCTCCGAATGCTCCCACTTGACAATCTCAGATTTGGCTGAAAAAATTCCAGGAGGTTCACACACTTCCCAATAGGATAAGTCCCAAATTTTAGCTCCCAACTCCTTAAAGTTTTGTCATAAAAAAATATTATATTTATATATATATATATATATATATATATATATATATATTTTTTTTTTTTTTTTTTTTGCAACTAACCTCGGACCCGTTTTGAGCAGAGTTTGGGAAGCCACTTTGACATTGCTGTATCTCGAAAAGCATTTAAGCTAAGTCCTTCAAATTTTCAAGGGTCAAAATCTGACACCAGTACTTGTAGAATATGGACTTTTACATGTGTGCTTTTGGTTTATCATAGAATTCTGGGGGCTTGAATTTGCTCGGCAATTCCACACTACGCTCTGTGGCAGCATATTTGAAGGACTGTGGAACATGCAATTTCAAAGACAGAGGCTTGATATTGCACATATACCTTCCCATATATACTGTGTACTTTGTATTCTAAAACTGCCCCTCTGTGATGAGCGGTTTGGAAGATATTAAAGTTTAAAAATGGAAAAAATTAATTTGGTGACGTTTTAGGCATGTTGTAGCAAAAAAATGACAGCATCCACCAACATAAAATTGACTGTTTTAGAAAGATTAGATGTCTGTTTTTAACATATCCAAAATTTGTGATGGTGTTCTGCCTTATTTTTGCAAAATGATTTTTTGAGAATGTGGTGTTCGCATACACAGCCTATGAAAGCATTTTCAAATGCTAACAAAATGCCCTGAATTTATGACACAGCTTAAACTCAACAAAATGCTTCATTTGGTTCATGGTAAACTATACCTGAAGGATAACTTATATGCAACCTTTAGATACTGAAATATTGGAGCTCCAATATGGGTGAAAACTGAAACTTTTCATTACAACATTTCTGTTGTACCATAATTTAGAAGAAAAAGCAACCTGTATGCTTCAGTTAGTATTTATCCATGATAAAGTCTTTGACAGTCCAGTAAATTGTTGTAAATTTAATAAATTCAATAAGTGTCATAAATAATAAATCATAATCAATTGATTATGATTTATTATTTATGACACTTATTGAATTTATTAAATTTATTATAAAGCTGGTAACTTTGGGACAACTCTCCAAATTTATCTGGATCAGTAAAGAAAGTGTGAAGTCCATGGCTGACGAGCTGGAAAGCAGATTTGCAAAGGCAGTCACAGTGCCAGGTACTAGAGATAATCACTGTTTCAAGCCAGTCAATGCAACAACACTTGAGGTCAGCAGAGTGTCTGGAATTCCTGGATTTTTAGTCAACTATGAGGTAGAACATGTAGACAAAGAGGTTTCACAGGGCTTCCAGATCAGTGACATGATACCTGGCCAATATATAACCTGTGTTTACAACCATCACTGGTGGGTTGGAAGCATCAGAGAGGCATCTGAAGCCCAGCAAGATGTTCTGATGCATTCACAGGGCCCAGCAAAAAGTTTCTTCTGGCCCAGGAGAGAAGATTTGTGCTGGGTACCTGTGCAACACACAATTTCTAAAATAGGATGTTCCTAACACTACAACTGGACGTGTATATACACTTAAGGAATGTGACATCAAAGCATCTGAAAGTTTCATGAAAGAGTTGAAATAATTTACGAGTTGTCCCAAAGTTACCAGCTTTATAATAAATTTAATAAATTCCATAAGTGTCATAAATAATAAATCATAATCAATTCTACTGGACTGTCAAAGACTTTTTATCATGGATAAACACTAACTGAAGCATACAGGTTGCTTTTTCTTCTAAATTATGGTACAACAGAAATGTTGTAATGAAAACAAGTTTCAGTTTTCACCCATATTGGAGCTCCAATATTTAGATTAGATTAGATTCACTTTATTCATCCCACATCGGGGAAATTCACATGTTACAGTAGCAAGAAAATGTCAAACAGATAACAAATAAAACTGAAATAAAAATTAGACAAACAAAGGATTAAATACAGAGGGCTATTTGCATTATCTACCGTGAAAGAGTATAGAAAAATTGACTTCTTGAGAGGCTCGGAAAAATTGCACATTACAGGTAGACTCTGTGTGTGTATATATATATATATATATATATATATATATATATATATACACACACACACACAAATAATATTTATATATAAATATAAATTTCAGTCTCTAAAGGTTATCCTTCAGGTATAGTTTACCATGAACCAAGTGAAGCATTTTGTTGAGTTTAAGCTGTGTCTCATAAATTCAGGGCATTTTGTTAGCATTTGAAAATGCTTTCATAGGCCATGAATGCTGTGCGTGTATGCAAACACCACATTTTCAAAAAAAATAATTTTGCAAAAATAAGGCAGAACACCATCACAAATTTTGGATATGTTAAAAACAGACATCTAATCTTTCTAAAACAGTCAATTTTATGTTGGTGGATGCTGTCATTTTTTTGCTACAACATGCCTAAAACGTCACCAAATTAATTTTTTCCATTTTTAAACTTTAATATCTTCCAAACCGCTCATCACAGAGGGGCAGTTTTAGAATACAAAGTACACAGTATATATGGGAAGGTGTATGTCCAATATCAAGCCTCTGTCTTTGAAATTGCACATTCCATAATCCTTCAAATATGCTGCCACAGAGCGTAGTGTGGAATTTCCAAGCAAATTCAAGCCCCCAGAATTCTATGATAAACCAAAAGCACACATGTAAAAGTCCATGTTCTACAAGTACTGGTGCCAGATTTTGACCCTTGAAAATTTGAAGGACTTAGCTTAAATACTTTTCTAGATACAACAATGTCAAAGTGGCTCCCCAAAAAACTCTGCTCAAAACGGGTCCGAGGTTAGTTGCAAAAATATTTTTTATGGCAAAACTATAAGGAGTTGGGAGCTAAAATTTGGGACTTATCCTATTGGGAAGTGTGTGAACCTCCTGGAATTTTTTCAGCCAAATCTGAGATGGTCGTGTGGGAGCATTCAGAGATTTGACATGGAATGACCCTGTAACCTTTCGGTCAAAATGGTTTCAGATGAAAACCAAAATATTTGATGGCCAAAATTTGGGTGCAATTCAAAAACCTGGACTTCAAGACAGCCCCCTTAACCCTCAAGCTCTCAGTTCTATACTTTGATTGCATGAAGTGTGGCAGGAAACACTTTACAGAAAATTATACATTACACACACATAATCAGGCTTATGTGACATGTCTTACATCTACTAAACTTTTAAAATGATCTGGAGGACTTGAACATAGTTATTGTGAGTATTATGTAACTCTTCATTTTCTTCTGCCTTACCTTTAAACAAGACTGAAGCCACCTCTAGGTCAGAGTTCACCTGGTCTTGGATGTTCTTGCTGTCTTCCTCGTTCAGAGACTTCACAAAGCGTGAACACACATTCATGTCAAAGCGGTTTGGCAAGATGAATTTGGGGCCCATGGCCACATTCTGGGAGCTGGCATCCTCTGCTGTGCCAATAGTTACAGCAGGCTCCACCTTGATGGTAGTCATGTCTGGCAGAGAGCACATGCCCTCCATTTCTTCTGATGCCATGTGGGCCTGTAGATCAGATCAACTTCAGCTGATGTGCATGAAAATGATCAGTCCTGCATGATAAATTCTGATTAATGGGCAATAAATATTTTGGACAGAGACTCTCATTTACGTAATAAAATGATTCAGTGTTGAAGAAAACAAGCATGCATGAGCGTAGCTGCTTTGTTCATATGATATACAAACATCAAATCAGTGAAATAGGCACCAATGCTAGTGAATCGGACATCAGTCAGCCCCAAAAGAAGGGTTTGTGTATCATTTCAAAAAGGACATACCTAATTCATTCTCAGTAAGTTGGTTCTGTCAAGAAACTGTGAACTTCGTGATCACAAGAAGCTCTTAATGAACAATGTTGCTTACGACAAAAAGCAGTCGAATCAGCTGGAGATCCTGACAGCGTTTAGCTCTATTTTCTTCTACATAGCTTCTCTGCTACTAAGCTAACTAGCTAGTTACATGTTTTAACCTTAACTCTTTCCTTACCTTTTTTTAAGGTAACCTTATGTCTAAATATGCATAGTAGTGTTTAACATCCAAATACCATACACTAATATTTATCTACACAACCACGTCAAACGATTAGAGCTAGCTTGATAGGGAGTTTAATCCGCACTGCGCATGCGTGTTAGGTTCACTCTGTCACACAGTACGCATGTGCAAGGTGGAGGGAGGAGGGTGCGCAGCGTAGTGTAGATTGGCCCGTCTGCCTGACAGATGCGGCTTGTGACGCACCCACTGAGCTCTGTATCCCGCTGTAGACACGGGTGAAGCCATCTGACCGCCATCTTACCACTCGCATAGTTTGTGTGTTAAACCGTCGTATCCGATCAAATTTGCCCCAAGAAAAGTATCTCCTGACTCCCCCCCATTATCTCCTCTTATTTTCTCCACTTTACCCCCATTACTAACATATCTTTATAGATTGTTATTGTTTTTTCCTTTTCCAGTCCAGTCACTGCATCACTTATTTTTTGAACAGCTCTTTTACTCCTATAATTATTTCAACAGAGATTACAATTTATCTATTTTACCTATTTACTTACCTACCTATTTATTTACCAACCAACCCACAGGCTGTACAATACTTCCTTTCTATTTAGGACAGTTGTTGAAATAGGATTATTTGCTCATGTTTTTTTTTTATTTTTTGCCATTTTCACTTCATTCTCACGTCTTAACAGTATTTATTTATCATACTGGTAATTGGCTGCATGAATATTGTGACAGAGAAGAAGAAACCTTTATTCATCACATGCACACTGAAATTCATCCTCTGCATTTAACCCATCTGAAGCAGTGAACACACGCACTAGTAGGCCACACCAGAGTGCCCAGGGAGCAGTCAGGGATCAGGTACCTTGCCCAAGGACGCCCCACATATAATCTTTGGATTATGGGGGAAACCGGAGCAAACCCACACAGATATGGGGAGAACATGCAAACTCCACACGGAAAGGCCCTCGCCGGCCGCTGGGTTCGAACCCGGAACCTTCTTGCTGTGAGGCGACCGTGCTAACCACTACACCACCAGTTGACAGTAAATTATGTGACCAATAAATACTGTTAAGACATGTGAGAATGAAGTGAAAATGGCAAATGACATGAGAAAATAATCTTGTTTCAACAACTGTCCTAAACAGAAAGGAAGTATTGTACAGCCTTTGTGTTGGAATAATAATAATAATAATAATAATAATAATAAATATTGCTGCAAGCAACAATGTGGGGGCCAAGTAGAATAGGTGCGACAGATTCATCTTGACCCAAGGATTCCAGAGATAGTGGAATTTTGTTTCTACCCAAAAAGCATCATAGATATGAGCCAAAAGTCATTTTCCCTAGTTATAGCGCCCCCTAGCGGCCAATTTGTTCCAAATGTTTTGTGGGCCTTTTTGGATGGGTGTGGCATAATGCCACCAAGTTTCATTAAGATACGCCAAAGGGCGGCCGAGATATGAGCACACTTCCTGTTTGGCGACTTTTAAGACGCGTTTGATTGGCTGTCATGGCCAAACAATGAAAGATATCAAAAATCCATTCATGTTTTTGCCGTCTTCGCCACTAAATTTGATTGGCTGCTGTGCAGTGACAGTTTAATCAATTGCTCCAAAAAATAGACCCTATATGCAGCATAGTCTGCAGATGGTCCATGTTAATTTTCATGTAAAACGGTCCAAAAAAATGTAGAAGTAGCATTTTATTCAATTTTAACAAAATCCAAAATGGCGGAAAATCTACCCAGGCGGAAAATGACGTCATAGGGTGCATTGGAATCGGCTTGGCCCAAGGATTCCAGGGATACCAAGTTTTTGAGAATTGGATGTACGGTTCAAAAGTTATGAGCAAAAATGTATGTCAAACTTTGACCAGTTGGTGGCGCTAGCGAGTTTGAGGTGGCAACATGAAATTTACTGAGAAGAATCATGAAACTGTCCAGAATCAGTGTGCTAAATTTCATAACTTTTTACCATACGGTTCTATAGGCTGCCATAGACATCCTATACAGAAGAAAGATGCTTGAAATAATAATAATAATAAATATAGCTGCAAGCAGCAATGCGGGGCCAAGTAGCCACATGCTAAGAGACTAATGTTATGTTGGAGAGATGGTCATAACTTGTGCTGACCTTGAAATTTTTAAATGACCTTCAATGGGGCATCCAACAGTGTGATCAGGCATTGGAATTTTGTTTCTAACCAAAACATGAGATATGAGCCAAAACACATTTTTACAAATTATAGCGCCCCCTATTGGTCAATTTGCACCAAATTTGGTGCAGTCCCTTCTGGAGGGGTGTGGCTTTATGTCGTTAAGTTTGGTTGAGATATGTCAAAGGGCTGCCGAGATATGAGCTCACTTCCTGTTTGGCGTCTTCGCCACTAAATTAGATAGCAAAAGGGCGTTGATTCGACGGGGAATCATCGGCATGTTCTTCGACCATACGCCGTCGAATCATCGTGGATCACCGGCGTTGATTCAACACCGCTTTGCTCATACGAGTTTGCGTTGAAACGACGTTGAAAAGTGGATGGTGGCCGACAGAGAATAGACCCCCTTTCACCCTTTATTCAACTACGGATTTCGGTCGATTTATAGTTTAATTTTCGGCGATGATTCATCCAACTTTACTTCCTGTTTTATGTACAATAGGAAGGCTACAAATTAAGCAAAACAGGCTAAATTAAATTAGCTAACAATAAAGCATCGGGGCTCTTGCCTAGGATGAACACACACATGCATACTTCAACCATGAAAGTGAAACTTAATTTATATCAATGTGCGTAGGCTACGTCCTGTTTTATGTACAACAGGATATAAAAATGCATGCAACAATGCACCTCTCCTAATATGTCAAGCTATCTAATGAGGCATAACTTTTAACATTTATAAGGAACAGAACACACTTGAACAAGTTCTTAGAAACATTTTATGATTTATTTATAATTGTGGCCTATTCCTCCTGCGGCGCAGACACCTGTACATGGAAACAGAAAAACATAACCAAAATTAATTTGATGCAGCATTGATAAAGAAAGTCAGCAGTAGGCTATGGGTTTCTAAATGCCACCCTACCTCATGTCTCCTCATCCCTCCCTCTCTCTCTGGCGCATACTTAAGCCACTTCTTGGTTGCGTCACTAAAAGTAGCGTGTGTGCTCCCTGGCAGCTGCTTTTGTAGAGCATCTGAAAGAAAAAGAACAAAACAACATTGAGACTTTGCATGGTGATAATTGTTAAAGTTTGAGTTGTTAAGATATGCACGTCACACTCTAGTGGTAGGTGGCAAGTAATGGTACTAGTACAGAAAATATATGTAAAAATCAGAAACCATAGATGTGAATCTTGTGACAATTTAAACGGGATTTAAAAAAAATTTAATTTCAAGGATAGTGGAAATATGACTCCCTCCTCTTGAATTTCATGTAAACCACAAAGACAGAGTCACCATGTTTAATTATGTTTTTCACCATTACGATTTCATTTTTAATCACTAGGCAATCATCGCCCTGCTTTGAAGAAAAACAGAAATCATTGAAATGCACTTTTTTAAATTGCTGGCCAGAACTTAAGTGTTGGGGTAATGGGCCCTCCTGGTGTGTGTAACAACTGTGGTTGTGTAGGTGGTGGAAATAAACAAACTGGCTCCTCTGAAAGGCGTTTGACAACCTGTTGTAAAGGTTGAGATGGCTTGCGTAGCATTTTTTTTAGTTTACCCAAATAATTCTCGTAAGGAAAGGATGAGATGTTGTCTAGGGAACCATACTGGCGGTACTCATGTGTCAGATGTATTGTTTGATGTACGCTAAACACAATCTCGTCTTTACCATACACCTCTCCAAAATGCTTTACAAAAGCCATTAACAATTTTTCAGAAAAACAAACCATACTTTCAGAAATGTTTGGTGTGAGTAGCAAAAACATGGCCACAGAAAACAACATGAAGTTTTCATAGAGATCTTGTGGAAGAATGTCCCTCAGAACTAATGGCCCACTGTAAATCATAAATTGGCGCAGCTCTGCCGCTTTCCACCTATCAATTTCGGCGAGTTCACGGGGTTTCCGTGCAAATTCAGCTGGAGTATAGGGACGAAGCTGTATTAACTTTTCGGAGATGGCTTTAATGGCTCTTGTAGGCTGCCTTGTAGGGTTTTTCCCCCTCATCCAAAAATGTATCAACTTTTTCATAACGCCAAGGCAACATAAATGCATATAATCTATTGGGAAGGCAGACACCATTTTCACCAGACCCGTCAGAGGACTTCTGTTGATGTGGTGGTCCTCATCTACCATATTTTCAAACTCCTCGTCTGACCTTAGCCTAACATCAGTCTCAGGATACGTCATTTTTTTCTGCCAAATACCAGTCTGATGGCATTTATCGCATCCGGAGTACCCATTATGGCATTTAATTTGTTTTACAAATGCTCGAGCAGGAGCATCACAAATGAAGGATGAAATGGCCACCCTCAGCTTTCTACCTCCAAATGTTACCCCATTGCAAAGCAGATCAAAGAGGTCTTTAACAAACTGCGTCAGATAATCAAACACGTTGGAGGGTTTTCCAGGGCCACAAAAGATGCCAACTAAAAACGGTGTTCTGGTGTAATCACAATCAATCAGTGCCAAAATAGGCCAAAACTGAAGCCTGGTGCTTTTGAAAATAGGCAGACCATCGATGTTAAATTGAACTCCTATTGTTTGAATAACATCTGGTAAATGGATGGTGCTTAATTTGGACAAAATTCCCTTTGCCAAGCCAAAATGGAAGTATTCCCATTACCTACGGTCTGTAATGGTAGTGCAGGCTTAAGGCCTATGCATGCTCGTGTGACAAGGCTTTCGCAGATAGCTTTTCGCAGACAGTTGTAATTTATTGTTGAGCGGGGATAATAGGCGTGCGCGATGTTATTCACCGGCACAACGCAAGGGGGCGCGAAGTCGCTAGGAGTAGTTGGTGGGTGTGGTTAGTGGAGTGTTTATCCTCCGGTTACTTACAGTGGTGCTTGAAAGTTTGTGAACCCTTTAGAATTTTCTCTATTTCTGCATACATAAATATGACCTAAAACAACATCAGATTTTCACACAAGTCCTAAAAGTAGATAAAGAGAACCCAGTTAAACAAATGAGACAAAAATATTATACTTGGTCATTTATTTATTGAGGAAAATGATCCAATATTACATATCTGTGAGTGGCAAAAGTATGTGAACCTCTAGGATTAGCGGTTAATTTGAAGGTGAAATTAGAGTCAGGCATTTTCAATCAGTGGGATGATAATCAGGTGTGAGTGGGCACCCTGTTTTATTTAAAGAACAGGGATCTATCAAAGTCTGATCTTCACAACACATGTTTGTGGAAGTGTATCATGGCACAAACAAAGGAGATTTCTGAGGAACTCAGAAAAAGCGTTGTTGATGGTCATCAGGCTGGAAAAGGTTACAAAACCATCTCTAAAGAGTTTGGACTCCACCAATCCACAGTCAGACAGATTGTGTACAAATGGAGGAAATTCAAGACCATTGTTACCCTCCCCAGGAGTGGTCGGCCAACAAAGATCACTCCAAGAGCAAGGCGTGTAATAGGCGGCAAGATCACAAAGGACCCCAGGGTAACTTCTAAGCAACTGAAGGCCTCTCTCACATTGGCTAATGTTAATGTTCATGAGTACACCATCAGGAGAACACTGAACAACAATGGTGTGCATGGCAGAGTCGCAAGGAGAAAGCCACTGCTCTCCAAAAAGAACATTGCTGCTCATCTGCAGTTTGCTAAAGATCACGTGGACAAGCCAGAAGGCTATTGGAAAAATGTTTTGTGGACGGATGAGACCAAAATAGAACTTTTTGGTTTAAACGAGAAGCGTTATGTTTGGAGAAAGGAAAAAACTGCACTCCAGCATAAGAACCTTATCCCATCTGTGAAACATGGTGGTGGTAGTATCATGGTTTGGGCCTGTTTTGCTGCATCTGGGCCAGGACGGCTTGTCACCATTGATGGAACAATGAATTCTGAATTATACCAGCGAATTCTAAAGGAAAATGTCAGGACATCTGTCCATGAACTGAATCTCAAGAGAAGGTGGGTCATGCAGCAAGACAACGACCCTAAGCACACAAGTCGTTCTACCAAATAATGGTTAAAGAAGAATAAAGTTAATGTTTTGGAATGGCCAAGTCAAAGTCCTGACCTTAATCCAATCGAAATGTTGTGGAAGGACCTGAAGTGAGCAGTTCATGTGAGGAAACCCACCAACATCCCAGAGTTGAAGCTGTTCTGTATGGAGGAACGGGCTAAAATTCCTCCAAGCCGGTGTGCAGGACTGATCAACAGTTACCGGAAACGTTTAGCTGCAGTTATTGCTGCACAAGGGGGTCACACCAGATACTGAAAGCAAAGGTTCACATACTTTTGCCACTCACAGATATGTAATATTGGATCATTTTCCTCAATAAATAAATGACCAAGTATAATATTTTTGTCTCATTTGTTTAACTGGGTTCTCTTTATCTACTTTTAGGACTTGTGTGAAAATCTGATGAAGTTTTAGGTCATATTTATGCAGAAATATAGAAAATTCTAAAGGGTTCACAAACTTTCAAGCACCACTGTATAATGACTAGAACTTTTTTTTTATAATGACTAGAACTGGAGTCGTATAGTTGTACGTACTTCCTCAATCAACTGCTCTTCGTGCTGCTCCATCTTCGCTCGTGTTTTTAAAAATGCCGGTCGTGAAAACAAAACAAACCGGGAAAGTAGGGAAGCGGAAGTGCGTGTACAGCGGATGTAGAGTGGACCAATCAGAGCCCTCTTGTCTGCGGCGCTGTCTGCGAGGCTTCTGCGGTGGTCACAATTTTTGGGAGGTGCGTGCAGAGCGTCTGCGAAGGTGGGGGGGCTACGCAGACACTGTCTGCGACACTATCTGCGAGGACTGGGTTGTCAGCATAAATTGGCCTTTAGTGCCCAATAAGGTCCTAGCATCCTTGGGCAGTTCAGGGTGGCTTGTTCTCAAAATGGTCAACAGAGCAGTAATGGCAATCAAAGGCACAGAGAATGATGCAGCCCAGTGTTTTAATTTTTGGTGAAGCCCTGACTCTTCAAAAGAGTCACCATCAATATGACTGTCACTGTCACCCTCTGAAGACATGCTACTGCTGTCAGACTCTGCATCACTGCACCCTCCCAACTCAACAGAATCCCCACCATCCTCATCTAAACCCATTGATGATGCAGGCCTGGGTGATGCAATTGAAGGAGAGACTTGAGCAGCAGGATTACCCAGAGCTGACTCAAAATCGGACAGAATCTGCCTTTCTGACATTTCAGTAGCTGTCACAACACGTCTTCTTTTTGACCAATAAGAAGCCATGTTCTCTCCCCTAAAGAAATAAATGTCTGCAGTACCTTTTGAGGGAATGACGGGGTAGTGGTCTTCAGGTTCCATTGAGGTAAACATGGGGGGAACAAAGACAACAACATTTACGTCATTACATTTGAAATAACCTTACACACACACACACACACACACACACAGTTCAAACAATTGTTTTATAGAAAGTTCTGTTTTAATACCAACAATGTTTTAACAATGTCTGGAGTCATGTTCTAATGGCTGTGACCCATACTGCCCTACAAAGCCAAAAGACCTTAATATCACTTAAGGTCAACATGAGTTATTGCCATTTTTGGAACAGAGGACATCAGTTGTATCATGTGATGAATTATTTCGAGTCATTTCTGTTTTTTTCTGGTAACAATAAGACATCGTTTTTACCATAACTTCCAAAAGCAAAGGGAAAACCAAGGCAGAAGCCTGTAATGAGTCTGATGAGTTAAGGTCTTTTGGCTTTGTAGGGCAGTATAGGCCTACAGCGTTACAAAGCCCAGCCCCCTCAAGCCGGGTATAGAGCTACCGGTTATAACCACGGCCTATATACTCAATTGAAATGCTTTGTTTTCACTCCATCAAGACCACTACTTTGACTAGTTTTTGACTAAACAATGCATCTGCATGTTTATTGTATTAGTTGAGGGAATATAAGCAATTTCGTTCGTGGTACCTCAAACAAAGTGGTCACTACAGAAGCGTTGGTAGCCTGGATAATCTTTAAAGTTCATGGCCGCGAGGCGCGACCCATGGCTACACAAAAGAACAGGTCAGCTCAAAACGATATGCGACCTAGGCCTACATGCTCGATTTAAACGCTAAGTTTTCACTCCAACGCTAAGTTTTCACTCCAACAAGACAAGTACTTCGACTCGTTTTTCGATTGAATAATGCATCTGCATTGTTGTTGTTTCAAATGGATACTAGTTGAGGGAAATTTCTCCAACGCGTGATATGACTGAAGTTCATCATAACTTTTTAAACTGCTTGAAATTGTATTCGAAATGCCCTTTATTAATAGTGACTGAATAATGGTACGTACCAGATGTCCAGGGATGAATGAAAATGTAGCGCGGTCCAGTGTTTTTCTCAATGTTGTTTCAATGGTCCAAGCGTAACAGCAGGCCGATCCACAAGAGAGTCGCGATCCAACCGAGTGGTGTGGGAGTTTCACGTGCACCCAGGTATATAACGAAAATGACGTCATCCAGTAAACAGCAGTGGTAATCGCACTGCATTATGGGACAGCGTGGGACATCCATGCCTTGAAATGAAAGTCAATACAACAGAGATGAGAGACACCGGGTATGAAAGTAACACCAGGATAAGTTGTAACACCACCATTCCCACCAGTTAGGTATAAGATGCAGGTTTTGTAACACTTTCAATCTTCTTAGAATTAATTTATGATCATCTAGGAAATGTTAAGTTATTTGCAAAAAAACTTTCAAAGATAGAAGGTCAAATCCATTGCTGAGTTAAGAAAGTAAACTGGTTTTTGTTCTTTTTTTATCATTTACTTATCATTATCACTTATACTTATATCATTTACTCGTATCTGTGTAAGCAGGATAAGACAAACAGTGGCAATTTATATTCTGAACAATTAGTTGCTCATCCTACCAATGTTGAAAACTGGCCGGCAAAAGTGACGATGGTTCAACATCGTATATTCGACCTTCTCTGACGGTCGACAGATCAACCTTTACCCACGGTGATTCAACAGTGATAAATCGACCTTCTCTGACGGCGGAGAAATCGACATTTCATGGCGCCGTTTCAGCGTTGATTTTCTGACTTACGACGGAAACCGACCATTCTGACCAAGAATCGGTGCCGTTTCAACGTCCCTCTGCTATTTTTGATTGGCTGCTGTGCAGTGACAGTTTAATCAATTGCTCCAAAAAATAGACCCTATATGCAGCATAGTCTGAAGATGGTCCATGTTAATTTTCATGAAAAACGTGCAAAAAAAATGTAGAAGTAGCATTTTATTCAATTTTAACAAAATCCAAAATGGCGGAAAATCTACCCAGGCGGAAAATGACGTCATAGGGTGCATTGGAATCGGCTTGGCCCAAGGATTCCAGGGATACCAAGTTTTTGAGAATCGGATGTACGGTTCAAAAGTTATGAGCAAAAATGTATGTCAAACTTTGACCAGTTGGTGGCGCTAGCGAGTTTGAGGTGGCAACATGAAATTTACTGAGAAGAATCATAAAACTGTCCAGAATCAGTGTGCTAAATTTCATAACTTTTTACCATATGGTTCTATAGGCTGCCATAGACATCCTATACGGAAGAAAGATGCTTGAAATAATAATAATAATAATAATAATAATAATAATAATAATAATAATAATAATAAATATAGCTGCAAGCAGCAATGCGGGGCCAAGCAGCCACATGCTAGAGATTGATGTTATGTTGGAGAGATGGTCATAACTTGTGCTGATCTTGAAATTTTTAAATGACCTTCAATGGGGCATCCAACAGTGTGATCAGGCATTGGAATTTTGTTTCTAACCAAAACAACATGAAATGAGCCAAAACACATTTTTACAAATTATAGCGCCCCCTATTGGTCAATTTGCACCAAATTTGGTGCAGACCCTTCTTGAGGGGTGTGGCTTTATGTCGTTAAGTTTGGTTGAGATTTTTTTTTTATAAATAGGACAGTGTAGAGAGACAGGAAGTGAGCGACGGGGAGGGATCGGGAAATGACCACGGGTCGGAATCGAACCCGGGTCCCCGGATTTATGGTACAGTGCCTTAGCCATCTGAGCCATGACACCCCCAAGTTTGGTTGAGATATGTCAAAGGGCTGCCGAGATATGAGCTCACTTCCTGTTTGGCGTCTTCGCCACTAAATTTGATTGGCTGCTGTGCAGTGACAGTTTAATCAATCGTTCCAAAAAATAGACCCTATATGCAGCATAGTCTGCAGATGGTCCATGTTAATTTTCATGAAAAACGGTCCAAAAAAAATGTAGAAGTAGCATTTTATTCAATTTTAACAAAATCCAAAATGGCGGAAAATCTACCCAGGCGGAAAATGACGTCATAGGGTGCATTGGAATCGGCTTGGCCCAAGGATTCCAGGGATACCAAGTTTTTGAGAATCGGATGTACGGTTCAAAAGTTATGAGCAAAAATGTATGTCAAACTTTGACTAGTTGGTGGCGCTAGCGAGTTTGAGGCGGCAACATGAAATTTACTGAGAAGAATCATGAAACTGTCCAGAATCAGTGTGCTAAATTTCATAACTTTTTACCATATGGTTCTATAGGCTGCCATAGACATCCTATACAGAAGAAAGATGCTTGAAATAAGAAGAAGAAGAGGAAGAAAACATAGAAACACTAGAGGTGCCTGCAGCTCCGCTGCTTGGCCCCTAATAAGAAACCATAGAAACACTAGAGGTGCCTGCAGCTCCGCTGCTTGGCCCCTAATAAGAAAACCTACAAACACATTAGGGGCCTTCGCCAGCTTTGGCCCCCAATAATAAATAGAAAGAAAGAAAGAAAGAAAGAAAGAACTATACAAAAGAGAAAAAGATACACTGTATAAGAGGAAAAACTGAAATAATCTCAGTTGAAATAATTATAGTAGTAAAAGAGCAGTTCAAAAAATGACCAGAGACTGGACTGGGGGGGCACCTGTGAAGGGGAGTGCTATAAAAAGATATGTAATGAATGTGGGTAAAGTTGAGAAAATAAGAGGAGAAAATGAAAAGGGAAAAATGTCAGGAGATACTTTTCTTGGGGCAAGTTTGACTGGATATGACGGTTTAACACGTAAGACAAATACACGCGATGCGAGTAGTAAGATGGCGGCCAGATGGCTGCACTCCGAGCCTATGGGCTCTCCAGATTTTATATAGAGCTCAGTGGATGCACCTGACATGATGCGCCGATAATATCACATGATGCCACCCAAGAAGGTATTCACAAGTTGTTCCCTTTTCCAAGCTTCAAGTGTCCACCAGTGGCCTCTTGTGGACAAATGAAGTGAAAACAGGCGATTGTTGTTTGTTAATGGGCTAGCAGGGCCCCCTGTCTTTCAAAGATAAAAACCAAAACCCAACAGCAATACTGTTGGGTAATTGAGTAATTACACAATTAAAATTGGGCAATTTATTCATGGTCGTAAAAAATATACAGAACGTTGTACTGTGAAACCCCAAAACAAGTTCTGATGCAAGTACTGCCATCAGGAGTGACATAAATACTTACAATTAAAGTGCCACATGATCTCAGTATAACTACACCTGTATCCAGGGAGGTTGGAATTTTTTTTTTTCTCTCTGGGAGGAGGTGCACAGGGCATGGACTACCTAACCCATCACAGCATTAATACTTCTTTCATGGTGCCCACCATGAACAACACTAACACAGCAACTTTATATCCCTCATCAAAAAATTCCCGTGTAGGGATTGGCCAAGGATGGCTCACGCGACATAAAATAGTTCCACCATTGATTAAGCAATGTATCTTGAGACTAGACTGAGCTATTAATAACCATAACCGAATTTATATATAACTACACTTAATTTCAATTATATCCTATTTTCGTCTTTGTGACAATGAATTTTCCAGATAATAAAAAAATGTAATCTGAAAAGTAACTAGTGCCTAAAACTGTCAGACAAATGTAGTAGAATATTTGCCTTTATATCCTCTCTCTCTCATTATCTCTAGCCGCTTTATCCTTCTACAGGGTCGCAGGCAAGCTGGAGCCTATCCCAGCTGACTACGGGCGAAAGGCGGGGTACACCCTGGACAAGTCGCCAGGTCATCACAGGGCTGACACATAGACACAGACAACCATTCACACTCTCATTCACACCTACGGTCAATTTAGAGTCACCAGTTAACCTAACCTGCATGTCTTTGGACTGTGGGGGAAACCGGAGCACCCGGGGGAAACCCACGCGGACAACATGCAAACTCCACACAGAAAGGCCCTCGCCGGCCCTGGGGCTCGAACCCAGGACCTTCTTGCTGTGAGGCGACAGCGCTAACCACTACACCACCGTGCCGCCGCCTTTATATCCTTCATCAAAAAATTCCCATGCAGGGATTGGCCATGGATGGCTCACGTGACATAAAATAGTTCCACCATTGATTACACCATTGAAAACAGTGTGGGCTTTATAGATAATTGGGCTAATTTTGAGGGCACTGCTGGCCTGTTAGGGCGGGAAGTCCATCCCGCTTTGGGAAGGTGCTGCTCTCATTTCCTGCAGCATACAGTGGTGCTTGAAAGTTTGTGAACCCTTTAGAATTTTCTATATTTTTGCATAAATATGACCTAAAACATCATCAGATTTTCCAACAAGTCCTAAAAGTAGATAAAGAGAACCCAGTTAAACAAATGAGAAAAAAATATTATACTTGGTCATTTATTTATTGAGGAAAATGATCCAATATTACATATCTGTGAGTGGCAAAAGTATGTGAACCTCTAGGATTAGCAGTTAATTTGAAGGTGAAATTAGAGTCAGGTGTTTTCAATCAATGGGATGACAATCAGGTGTGAGTGGGCACCCTGTTTTATTTAAAGAACAGGGATCTATCAAAGTCTGAGCATCACAACACATGTTTGTGGAAGTATATCATGGCACAAACAAAGGAGATTTCTGAGGACCTCAGAAAAAGCATTGTTGATGCTCATCAGACTGGAAAAGGTTACAAAACCATCTCTAAAGAGTTTGGACTCCACCAATCCACAGTCAGACAGATTGTGTACAAATGGAGGAAATTCAAGACCATTGTTACCCTCCTAGGAGTGGTCGACCAAAAAAGATCACTCCAAGAGCAAGGTGTGTAATAGTCGGTGAGGTCACAAAGAACCCCAGGGTAACTTCTAAGCAACTGAAGGCCTCTCTCACATTGGCTAATGTTAATGTTCATGAATCCACCATCAGGAGAACACTGAACAACAATGATGTGCATGGCAGAGTTGCAAGGAGAAAGCCACTGCTCTCCAAAAAGAACATTGCTGCTCGTCTGCAGTTTGCTAAAGATCACGTGGACAAGCCAGAAGGCTACTGGAAAAATGTTTTGTGGATGGATGAGACCAAAATATAATTTTTTGGTTTAAATGAGAAGCATTATGTTTGGAGAAAGGAAAACACTGCATTCCAGCATAAGAACCTTATCCTATCTGTGAAACATGGTGGTGGTAGTATCATGGTTTGGGCCTGTTTTGCTGCATCTGGGCCAGGATGGCTTGCCATCATTGATGGAACAATGAATTCTGAATTATACCAGCAAATTCTAAAGGAAAATGTCAGGACATCTGTCCATGAACTGAATTTCAAGAGAAGGTGGGTCATGCAGCAAGACAACGACCCTAAGCACACAAGTCGTTCTACCAAAGAATGGTTAAAGAAGAATAAAGTTAATGTTTTGGAATGGCCAAGTCAAAGTCCTGACCTTAATCCAATGGAAATGTTGTGGTAGGACTTGAAGCTAGCAGTTCATGTGAGGAAACCCACCAACATCCCAGAGTTGAAGCTGTTCTGTATGGAGGAATGGGCTAAAATTCCTCCAAGCTGGTGTGCAGGACTGATCAACAGTTACCAGAAACGTTAAGTTGCAGTTATTGCTGTACAAGGGGGTCACACCAGATACTGAAAGCAAAGGTTCACATACTTTTGCCACTCACAGATATGTGATATTGGATGATTTTCCTCAATAAATAAATGACCAAGTATAATATTTTTGTCTCATTTGTTTAACTGGGTTCTCTTTATCTACTTTTAGGACTTGTTGGAAAATCTGATGATGTTTTAGGTCATATTTATGCAGAGATATAGAAAATTCTAAAGGGTTCACAAACTTTCAAGCACCACTGTAGGTCATAGTCTCAGAACAGGCCTAGTTAATTTCTGAAAATCCAGAGCCAAGGCCAGGGAGCAGACGAACAGGCTAAACCGACTGTCTGCTAGCTGCACAGAGTCGTCACTCAGGGTCCACTACATCGAGACTGTGTCTGTTCCCCGAGCTAAAAAAAAAAAAGTAGAAATACTCAGAGTTTGTTCCAGTAACCTAATCAATATAAAAATTAGATTATACTGACTGTACAGCCACTGCCAGCACCTTTGATCTAAAGGTGGGGCTATTAAATATTAGATCTCTCACTTGTAAAGCGCTAATGGTTAATGAACTCATTACTGATCAGGAGTTTAATGTACTTTGTTTAACTGAAACATGGATTAAGCCAAATGAATATATAGCATTAAATTAAGCTAGTCCTCCTGGATACAGTTATATATACCAGCCTCATTTAACTGGCAGAGGAGGAGGCGTTGCGGTTATTTATAATGATTATCTAGGTGTAACACAAAAACCTGGTTATAAATTTAATACATTTGAAGTTCTTCATACTAATTGTGGCAGCAGGGGCATGGTCAAGCGTCGGTCTGTGAACGGAGGGCGGAGTCAGGGAAGGTAAGTGGCAGAATCACTGCACCTGATGTCAGTTAACCTGTGTTTGTGTCTTCCCCAGTGACCACGCCCTATAAAAGGAGAGAGAGAGAGCAGGGGAAGAGAGCTCTCTCCCCAAGCAGACGACTTGCGTGTGTGCGTGCGCGGCTGGGAGAGTGTAAATGTCACTAAAAAGTGCAAAATAAAGAGTTTTTTGAAACTCAGTTCTGGCCTACCGTACTTCTGTGCTCCACCCACCCGCTTGAAGTTCTACAGTGGTGCCGAAACCCGGGATTCGGAGCACAGAGGAGAACAGCCCCATGGAGTCCTCCCCCTTCGTGGACCTGATCCATGCCCTCGCCACGGCCCAACAGAGCCAGCACCAGGTGCAAGAGCAAAGGTTCAAGGCCCTGGTGCAGGTGCAACAGGAAGATCGTCAGGCATTCCGGCACCTCCTAGTGTCAGCGGGGTCCATCACCTCCCCACCTCACACTAACGAAGATGGGCCCACACGATGACCTCGAGGCCTTCCTCGCGCTCTTTGAGCAAACAGCAGAGGCCTGGGGCTGGCCGGTGGAACAGCGCGCGGCGCGCCTCCTCCCCCTGCTAATGGGCGAGGCGCAGCTGGCCACGCTACAGCTCCCCGCCGACAGCCAGCTGGTCTACACAGACCTGTGCCGGGCCTTCCTCCAGCATGTGGGGCGCACCCCAGAACAACATCGACAGCGCTTCTGCGCTCTGCGCCTAGAGGAGGTCAGCCAGCCATTCGCGTTTGGCCAGCAACTCCAGGATGCCTGCCAGCGGTGGCTGAGGGCTGACAACCACGACGCCGAGGGAATCGTCGATCTGGTGGTATTGGAGCAGTTCATCGCCCGACTTCCTGAAGGGACCGCAGAGTGGGTCCAGTGCCATCGCCCGGTCTCACTGGATCAGGCCATCGAGCTGGCGGAGGACCATTTGGCGGCTGTTCTGATGGCAGGACAGCATATCTCCTCTTCTCCCCTCTCCCTCTCCCCTTCTGTTCCTCGTCCTCACCCCGTTCCCCCACCGCGGAGGCGGGGGCCGGCTCCACCCCAGCCGGCCCACCACACCCGCGGTGCTCTCCCGTTTCCCACTTCCGTGTCTGTCTCTCCCCCCCTCAGGTGAGTGAGCCCCAGAACGCCGGTGCAGAGAGAGAGCCCGGGCCGGTTTGCTGGCGCTGCGGGGAGCAGGGGCACCTCCAGCATCAGTGCTTGGTAATGGAGGTGGGCGCGGTGGTCCGGATACCTGACACACCAGGGACCACCCTCGATTGGGCCGGAGCGTATCGCATACCAGTGAGTATCCAAGGGGATACGTATCAGGCTTTGGTGGACTCCAGCTGTAATCAGACTTCAATCCACCAAAGCCTGGTGCAAGATGAGGCATTGGGGAGAGCACAATTGGTGAAGGTGTTGTGTGTGCACGGGGATGTTCACAACTACCCTTTAGTGTCGGTCCACATTCTATTTTGAGGGGAGAAATTTAGTGTAAAGGCAGCGGTTAATCCTCGCCTTACCCACTCGATAATTTTGGGGACTGATTGGCCGGGATTTCAGGAATTAATAGTCATTAATTCCTGAAATCCCGGCCAATCAGTCCCCAAAATTATCGAGTGGGTAAGGCGAGGATTAACCGCTGCCATTTAGTGAAGAGTGGGGCCTGCCATAGTTCAGCAGGGGGAAGTCCTGGTGTGGCATTAGCGGGAGCAGCTGTCGCAGAGCCGTCTACGTCATCACCACGTCAGAGTGAGGAGCAGCATGCTCCTCCTCCCTCTCTCGGGGAATCCCTCGCGGATTTCCCATTAGAGCAGTCGCGAGACGAGACTCTGCGGCATGGGTTTGACCAAGTGAGAGTAATCGATGGTCAAACGCTCCAGCCAAATCCCACCCCGTCCTTCCCCTATTTTCCCATTATGAAGGACAGATTATACTGAGTGACGCAGGACACTCAGACTAAGGAGCTGATAACACAACTTTTGATCCCAAAGAGCCACCAGGAATTGGTATTCCAGGCGGCTCACTTTGATCCCATGGCTGGACACTTGGGGCAGGATAAGACACTAGCCCGAATAATGGCCCGGTTCTATTGGCCAGGGATTCGCGGCGATGTCCATAGGTGGTGTATGGCGTGCTGCGAATGCCAGTTAGTAAATCCAGCGGCCATTCCAAAAGCACCTTTGCGCCCTCTGCCGTTAATCAAGACCCCGTTTGAAAGAATTGGGATGGATCTCGTCGGGCCATGAGATCGGTCAACACGAGGGTATCGCTTTATTTTAGTTCTGGTGGACTATGCAATGCAATACCCGGAAGCAGTGCCTCTCCGCAATATCTCAGCACGTAGTATTGAGGAAGCACTCTTCCACGTCATCTCCCAAGTTGGAATCCCCAAAGAGATTCTGACTGATCAAGGCACTACGTTTATGTCACACACATTGCGCGAACTGTATGGGTTATTAGGAATTAACCCAAGGACCGTCCTTGGGTTGCTGAGGCGAGCGGGTCTCACAGCCAACCCAAAGAAGTGTGCGATTGGGCTGGTGGAAGTACGGTATCTGGGCTTCCACTTGGGCAATGGGCAGGTGCGTCCCCAAATTAATAAGACAGCAGCGATTGCGGCTTGCCCGGGGCCCAAGACCAAAAAGGGGGTGAGACAGTTCCTGGGGCTGGCTGGCTACTATCGTAGGTTTATACCTAATTATTCGGACGTCACCAGCCCGCTGACTGATCTCACTAAAAAGGGGGCACCAGATCCGGTCCAGTGGGTGGAGCAATGCCAGTGGGCTTTCTCTGAGGTAAAGGCTGCACTGTGTGGGGGGCCACTGTTGCACTCCCCTGACTTTTCTCTCCCCTTTGTGTTGCAGACGGACGCGTCGGACAGAGGGCTGGTGGCTGTTCTGTCCCAGGAGGTGGAGGGGGAGGATCGCCCAGTGCTGTATATCAGCAGGAAGCTGTCGGTGCGTGAGGGCCGCTACAGCATGATGAAGGAGTGCCTGGCCATCAAGTGGGCGGTCCTCGCCCTCCGCTACTACCTGCTGGGATGCCCTTTCACCCTTTGTTCGGACCACACACCCCTCCAGTAGCTCCACCGCATGAAGGATGCCAATGCGCAGATCACCCGTTGGTATCTGGCACTCCAGCCCTTTAACTTCAAGGTGGTCCGTCGGGGAGTCGGCTGCAGGCTGGACAGCTGCCCGGCCCGAGTCAGGCGGTGGGGGTATGTGGCAGCAGGGGCGTGGTCAAGCGTCGGTCTGTGAATGGAGGACAGAGTCAGGGATGGTAAGTGGCAGAATCACTGCACCTGATGTCAGTTAACCTGTGTTTGTGTGTCTTCCCCAGTGACCACGCCCTATAAAACGAGAGAGAGAGAGCAGAGGAAGGGAGCTCTCTCCCCAACCAGACGACTTGTGTGTGTGTGCGTGCATGCGTGTGTGGCTGGGAGAGTGTAAATGTGCAAAATAAAGAGTTTTTGGAAACTCAGTTCTGGCCTGCTGTACTTCTGTGCTCCACCCACCCGCTCGAAGTTCTACACTAATATAATGTATGCAGCCTCGAAAAATAGGTCTACCCAGTTAATTCTGTTACTTATTATTTACAGGCCCCCGAAGCCATATTCTGAGTTTCTTTCTGAATTTGCAGATTTTATCTCAGACCTGGTTATTTCCTTAGACAAAGATTTATTTGTTGGAGATTTTAATATTCACTTCGATAACCCAGAAGACCCTTTGAAAACAGAGTTTGTGTCCATTTTAGATTCAGTAGGGATTAATCAGAATGTCATAGGACCGACCCATAATGGTGGTCACACTCTCGATCGAAGACTAACATTTGGGTTAAACATAGAAAATATAGTCATACTTCCACAGTCTGAAGTTATCTCAGATCATTATCTCATCTCATTCAAAATATGTCTGAGTAATAATATATGCACCTCACCACTCTACTGTATTAAACGTACATTCACGTCAACTACTGCACAGTGCTTTATAAATGATCTCCCAGAGTTATCAACTTTGACTGGGTCACTCTCAGCCCCTGCAGAACTTGATCAGGCAACTGAATGCTTAGTTAGATAGATAGATAGATAGATAGATAGATAGATAGATAGATAGATAGATAGATAGATAGATAGATAGATAGATAGATAGATAGATAGATAGATAGATAGATAGATAGATAGATAATTCTTTAACGACCACACTGCAAGCAGGTGGAATTTGTTTTCAGTACGGCATAGTACAAGTTCCAACATATAACATAAGGACAAGGGACACAACCTAAGACAACATGAATATCATACATACAAATAGACACAGACAATTCCAACATCAAACAATTTCCAGTCCATGATCAATGTTTATCTGCAAGAGTTCAAAAGTTGTATGGCAGTAGGGATAAAACTATTTTTAAAGCGTGTTGTTTTGGCGGCAATTGACCTGTAGCGCCTTCCAGAGGGCAGAAGCTGAAATGCATAGTGTGCAGGGTGAGTGGGGTCTGAGACAATTTTGTGGGCTCTGCATACTGTTCTTTTGTGATGTAGTGATTCCAAGGATGGAAGCCAATGATTTTTGAGGCTCTGTTGATTATGCGCTGCAGTTTCTTCCGGGAGAGTGTGTCAAGACTACTGAACCAGACTGTGATAGATGAGGAGAGAATGCTTTCAACAATGGCTGTGTAGAAACGGACCAGGAGATGAGGTTTCACTCTGAATTTCTTAAGCTGTCGGAGATAGAAGAGTCAATATTCCGCCATACTTTAGATAATGTAGCTCCTCTTAAATGGAAAATGGTCAGAGACAAAAAAAAAAATAGCACCCTGGTATAATGATGACACTTGCACTTTAAAACAGACCACTCGAAAACTGGAACATAAATGGCATCAAACAAAATTGGTAGTGTTCAAATTAGCGTGGAAGGAGAGCTTCCTGAAGTATAGAAAAGCTCTTAGTGCTGCTAGATCAACATATCTCTCCTCCCTAATAGAAGATAACAAAAATAATCCTAGATTCCTATTTAATACTGTAGCAAAATTAACCAGGAATAAGTCCACTATAGACACATGCACACCTGTAGTATGTAGTAGCAACGACTTCATGATTTTTTTTAATGACAAAATTGAGAATATCCGACAAAAAATTCAAACTATTAATTTAAGGTCAGACAATGCAAGTGACCCTGTAGTTAACAATATAACTGTATCAGATGAGCAATTAGAATGTTTTACTCCCCTTAGAGAAACTGAATTACTTTCATTAATCTCCGCATCAAAAGCCTCAGCTTGTGTATTACATCCCTTACCGACACATCTATTCAAACAGATAATACCTGAAGTAATTGAACCGCTTCTAAAAATAATAAATTCTTCTCTTAGGATTAGCTATGTATCCAAGTCCTTTAAACTAGCAGTTATCAAACCCTTGATTAAAAAACCTGACCTTGATCCCTGTCAGCTGTCCAATTATCGGTCAATATCAAACCTCCCCTTCATCTCCAAGATCCTTGAAAAAGCTGTGGCACAGCAGTTATGCTCATATTAACATAGGAATAACATCCATGAAATGCATCAGTCAGGATTTAGACCTCATCATAGCACAGAGACAGCACTGATTAAAGTAGTAAACGACCTACTGTTGGCGTCTGATCAGGGCTGTGTCTCGCTGCTTGTGTTGCTTGACCTTAGTGCAGCATTTGATACCACTGATCATTCCATTCTTCTGGATGGACTAGAAAATGTTGTGGGAGTTAAGGGAATGGCCCTCTCCTGGCTCAGGTCTTATTTAACTGATCGCTATCCGTATGTTGATGTAAATGGTGATTTTTCTAAACAAACTGAGATAAAGTTTGGTGTTCCACAAGGTTGTCTTGGGTCCACTGCTTTTTTCTTTATATATGTTACCTCCGGGTGATATTGTTCGTAAACACTGTATTAGTTTCCACTGTTATGCTGATGACACACAGTTGTATGTTTCTGCAAAACCTGATGAGAGACACCAGCTTAATAGAATTGAGGAATGTCTAAAGGACATTAGACACTGGATGCTTATTAACTTCCTTCTGCTTAACTCTGACAAGACTGAAGTACTTGTACTAGGACCACATGCAGCTAGAAGTAAGTTTTCTGATTACACAGTAACTCTGGATGGCCTTCCTGTTTCTTCACGTGCAGCAGTAAAAGACCTCAGAGTGATTATTGACCCCAGTCTTTCATTCGAAACTCACATTGATAACATTACCTGGATAGTTTTCTTTTATCTCAGAAATATTGCTAAGATAAGAAATTTAATGTCACTACATGACGCGGAAAAACTAGTTCATGCTTTCGTTACCTCCAGGTTGGATTATTGTAATGCCTTACTGTCTGGATGTTCCAATAAGTGCATAAACAAGCTTCAGTTAGTTCAAAATGCAGCAGCGAGTCCTTACTAGAACTAGAAAATATGACCACATCATCCGTCTTATCCACACTGCATTGGCTCCCAATCAAATTTCGTATTGATTATAAAATACTACTATTGACCTTTAAAGCACTGAATGGTCTTGCACCACAGTACCTGAGTGAACTTCTGGTCCTCTATGACCCGCCACGCCTACTTAGATCAAAAGGTGCAGGCTATTTGCTGGTACCTTGTATGGTGAAGGCTACATCAGGGGACAGAGCCTTTTCTTACAAAGCCCCACAGTTATAGAACAGCCTTCCAAGTAATGTCCGGGAATCGGACACAGTCTCAGCATTTAAGTCTAGGCTGAAAACATATCTGTTTAGTCAAGCCTTGTGTTAATGGTGTTTATGAGGTAAAGGTGTAGATCTGGAGGGTCCTCAAACATAGAATGTTTTGGTAAACTGGGATGTATGGATGCTGTCAGTCCCCACTCACTTGCTCACTCGAGTTTGTTGATGGTGTAGTGGCTGGCTGCTTTATGTCCTGGGGCTCCCTCATGCCTGTGTTACATTCTGGCGCTCCCCTTTTAGTTATGCTGTCATAGGTAGTTGCCGGAGTCCCTGCTTGTACTCAGTGCAATATGTATACTGTTCCTACTTATTCAGGTGACATTGGGCATACCTAACAACCTGTGTTTTCTCTCCCCCCAAAAAAATCTGTCCCTCTGAGTTATATGTCGGTCCTGGGATTGAGATCCTGGCCTCTTCTGCTCCTCGGACCTGCCTGATCCATCCTAGTGCCCTGTGTCTGGTTGGAGTCTCATCGCATCGCTCCTGTGGAGGATGGCCCCATGTGGACAGTTGAAAGTCACACCTGGAGAACGCTCTTACAGTAATGCTTTTATAGCTGAGGACTACAGTTGACTTGCTAACTTTAGGACTGAAGTTGTCATGAACAGTTTAGCACTCAAGTTTCCATCAATGAAGAGTTTATAACATCAACGAAACTGACTTCATGTTAAAACTGTTAATGTTATAGTCATGTTGTCTGTTGTTGCCCAAATGAGGATGGGTTCCCTTTTGAGTCTGGTTCCTCTCGAGGTTTCTTCCTCATGTCGTCTAAGGGAGTTTTTCCTTGCCACCATCACCATAGGCTTGCTCATTGGGGATAGATTAGGGATAAAATTAGCTCGTGTTTTAAGTCATTCAAATTCTGTAAAGCTGCTTTGCGACAATGCTTATTGTTAAAAGCGCTATACAAATAAACTTGACTTGACTAAGCAATGTATCTTGTGACATCAGAAAATGGATATGGTGTGAGTCAGTCATGGTATATCCTGGATATACCATGAACTGATAATCACGATTTCAAACTATATGGCCGACTTGAGTCACAGCTGTGGCTCCACAAGCATTTCTGTGTGTGTAGATCTACATATCATGATCATGCCTAACGAGGCAGGCGACAGCATGGTACATTGCACATGCGCAGGTCGAAGGTCACACAGACATAAACAACAAACATGGCTGCCTCCAGTGAGTTTCTGCCAAGTTTCAACCTTAACACTTTTAGTTTGGAATTTTTTGATGAGGGATATAAAGCAAATATACCATGCACTGAGAGGCACCGGTAATTATGGATTCTTTTCAGCAACTGGCATAGTACTATTTAAAAAAAAGGTACTATGCTAGTCACCTCAGAGAATCCATCATTTCAACCAGAGTCTCTCAGTGCATGGTATATTTGATCACTGTGATATAGCCTCATGGATTAGAAGTTGCCTAAAATAGAAATATGCAAGTAAAGTACAAGTACCTCAAATGTGTACTTTAAGTCCAGTACTTGAATAAATTACCTTCCCTCACCAACATGCACACACCACACACAACGCTGTTACTCTTACTGGAGTCGAGCCACTGTCACTCTTTAAACCAGGCAGTCTTGCAGGAAAGAGTGAAGCTCTACCTGGTGAATTTTCAGACAGGGAATACATAATTCTCTGGGGGCTGCCACACCCACCACATTCCTACATCTAACATGCCTGTGATGTACCTGTGCCTTAAAAACAAAAACAGCATCAAGAAGATCAATATGCTCAATATCAACAAGCCTCACAAAAAGTTCCAGAAATGTATGAGTTTGCTTCTATTAAATAAATAAATAAATAATTTGAACAGCTAAATCCACTAGAATATAGCACAACCAGATCCACCAAATATCAGAGACCAGTGACACCCCCCCCCCCCCCCCACACACACACACACACACACAACAATACCCAGATAGACTGGAGCACAAGGCACACTTTGGGCCCCTTAATACCAATCAGTCATTACTTGAATGCCACTGCCTATTTGAGTTCTGTTGTTGATCACGTCGTGCATCCCTTCATGGCCACAATTTCCCCATCTTCTAATGGCTACTTCCAGCATAATAATGCACCATTTCACAACGCAAAAATCGTCTCAAACCGATTTCATGAACCCAGTGAGTTCAATGTTCTTCAGTGGCCTTCCAAGTCACTGGATCTGAATCCAATAGAACACCTTTGGGATGTGTTAGAATGGAAGTGCGCCTGAAAAATCTGCAGGAACTGTATGATCCAATCATGTCAACATGGACCAGAATCTCAAAGGAATGTTTCCAACATCTTGTGGAATCCATGCCTTGAAGGATTGAGGCTGTTTTGAGAGCAAAGGGAGGTCCTACCTAGTATTAGTATAGTGTTCCTAATAAAGTCTGGGTGTATAATATCCATTGCATCCTTTACATCCGTGCACCTACAAAAAGTACTGTTCCAGCTCGTACTTCTGATTCTGTCTTTCCCTGAGTCACCTCTAGATGGTGCACTGTTAACATATCAGATTTATTCATGGTCATTTCCCCACCAGCGGAGATTTTAGTAGATTTCTGTCATCTGAAGTCCCTAAAATGGCCCAGTTCTCTAAGGACCAAACAGGAAGGGTGGGCACTCTCTTGGCTCTCCTCCAGTTTCCTGTTTAGTTTCCAAATAAATTTTTGATTCCCTAAACCTGTGTTTCTAAGACCCTCTTAGAGAATGACTCATGTCTTTGACTTTTCTTGAGTGTACTTCAGTTGATTTGAGGTATTTTGAGACATATTGGGTAATCTTTTGAATCAGGTTGTTTGCAGGAACTCAGATTGGGAAATTATGTTACAGATCGTTCAAATCAATTCCTGTTTTTGGCCCATTGGCATACTCTTGAATTCAAAAGCCATCTACTGGTATGAGTGCTACTATTACATGAGTGTAATAAAACTGCTGCAATCTACAATTGCTGCTGAAAGTGTTAAAAACCAAAACACCCAGAACCTGTATAAACCTACAAACTAGGCATGTCCACATTGTGCCAATTATGATGGAGTTATAGTGTTAAGCACAATTGTACATGGCAAAATCTTAACTTTATGATCAGAAACCCACAGCAAATTTCATAATTCTAGAACACCAACATGTGTGAAATTTTCATGTAACAATTCTGAATCATTATTCAGTTTAATACTTTTCACATTAAGGGCAGGTGGCACGGTGGTGTAGTGGTTAGCGCTGTCGCCTCACAGCAAGAAGGTCCGGGTTTGAGCCCAGAAGCCGGCGAGGGCCTTTCTGTGCGGAGGTTGCATGTTCTCCCCGTGTCCGCGTGGGTTTCCTCCGGGTGCTCCGGTTTCCCCCACAGTCCAAAGACATGCAGGTTAGGTTAACTGGTGACTCTAAATTGACCGTAGGTGTGAATGTGAGTGTGAATGGTTGTCTGTGTCTATGTGTCAGCCCTGTAATGACTTGGTGACTTGTTCAGGGTGTACCCCGCCTTTCGCCTGTAGTCACCTGGGATAGGCTCCAGCTTGCCTGCGACCCTGTAGAACAGGATAAAGCGGCTACAGATAATGAGATGAGACATTAAGGGCATGTGGTGAACTTTTTACAATTTTGACAGTCATCATCATCTCATCTCGTCTCATCTCATTATCTCTAGCCGCTTTATCCTGTTCTACAGGGTCGCAGGCAAGCTGGAGCCTATCCCAGCTGACTACGGGCGAGAGGCAGGGTACACCCTGGACAAGTCGCCAGGTCATCACAGGGCTGACATATAGACACAGACAACCATTCACACTCACATTCACACCTACGGTCAATTTAGAGTCACCAGTTAACCTAACCTGCATGTCTTTGGACTGTGGGGGAAACCGGAGCACCCGGAGGAAACCCACGCGGACATGGGGAGAACATGCAAACTCCACACAGAAAGGCCCTCGCCGGCCACGGGGCTTGAACCCGGACCTTCTTGCTGTGAGGCGACAGCACTAACCACTACACCACCGTGCCGCCCCAATCATCATCAGTGAGTGTATATTAATTTGTAAACACAATATGACTTTCCGTACCTTCTAACCAATAAGATTTAAGAATTCAACACTGCTGTGGTATAATTTACAGGAAACAATCAGTGGTTATTCATATCAGACCGGCTACAGAGGTAGGCTGTGGGAAAGGTCCTTTAAGCTTGAAGACTGACAGGTAATTGTACTGAGATTTAAATGCTTGTATTTAACAACCCATCCATCCATTATCTGTAGCTGCTTATCCTGTTCTACAGGGTCGCAGGCAAGCTGGAGCCTATCCCAGCTGACTATGGGCGAGAGGCGGGGTACACCCTGGACAAGTCACCAGGTTATCGCAGGGCTGACACAGAGACAAACAAACCATTCACAACTACGGTCAATTTAGAGCCACCAATTAGCCTAACCTGCATGTCTTTGGACTGTGGGGGAAACTGGAGCACCCAGAGGAAGCCCATGCAGACACGGGGAGAACATGCAAACTCCACACAGAAAGGCCCTTACCGGCCGCTGGGCTCGAACCCAGGACCTTCTTGTTGTGAGGCGACAGTGCTAACCACTAAACCACCGTGCCACCCCGATTTAACAACCCACTGCACTGTAATCATATGCAACAATCACTGATGTTTACTGTAAATTATACCACAGCAGTGTTGATTTCTTAAATCTGACTGGCTAGAAAGTCCAGAAAGTCATATTGTGTTTACAAATGAATATACACTCACCGGCCACTTTATTAGGTACACCCATACACTTGTTGCTTTATGCAGTTATCTAATCAGCCAATCCCTTGACAGCAGCACAATGCAATCATTCAGATACAAATCTGAATCATTCATATACAAATCAAGAGCTTCAGTTAATATTCACTTCAAACATCAGAATGGGAAAAATTGTGATCTCTGTGACTTTCACTGTGGCATGGGTGTTGGTGCCAGATGGACTGGTTTGAGTCTTTCAGAAACTGCTGATCTCCTGGGGTTTTCACACACAACAATCTCTAGAGTTTCGCACAAAATGGTGTGAAAAACAAAAAACTTTGAGTGAGCAACAGTTCTGTGGGTGGAAACACCTTGTTGATAAGAGAGGTTAGAGGAAAATGGCCAGATTGTTTCAAGCTGCCAGGAGGGCGAAAGCAACTCATAGCAACTCTTTACAACCATGGTGAGCAGAAAAGCATCTCAGCATGCAACAGCAGAAGACCACATTGGGTTCCACTCCTACCAGCTAAGAACAGGAATTTTAGAATAAAAAAACAAGTTCTTAATAAAGTGGCCGATGAGTGTAGTGCACAGTTCTACTCACAACGGTTTTAGTTACTCTCATTAGTAAATACAGATAACAATCCAAAACATAGACAAGTAGGAACCTTTTTAGTCTGTCTGACTAGCTAGCTATGAAAGATATACAGTGGTGCTTGAAAGTTTGTGTGAACCTTTTAGAATTTTCTATATTTCTGCATAAATATGACCTAAAACATCATCAGATTTTCACACAAGTCCTAAAAGTAGATAAAGAGAACCCAGTTAAACAAATGAAACAAAAATATTATACTTGGTCATTTATTTATTGAGGAAAATGATCCAATATTACATATCTATGAGTGGCAAAAGTATGTGAACCTTTGCTTTCAGTATCTGGTGTGACCCCCTTGTGCTGCAATAATTGCAACTAAACGTTTCCAGTAACTGTTGATCAGTCCTGCACGCCACCATGGAGGAATTTTAGCCTATTCCTCTGTACAGAACAGCTTCAACTCTGGGATGTTGGTGGGTTTCCTCACATGAACTGCTCGCTTCAGGTCCTTCCACAGTGTTTGGATTGGATTAAGATCAGGACTTTGACTTGGCCATTCCAAAACATTAACTTCATTCTTCTTTAACCATTCTTTGATAGAACGACTTGTGTGCTTAGGGTCGTTGTCTTGCTGCATGACCCACCTTCTCTTGAGATTCAGTTCATGGACAGATGTCCTGACATTTTCCTTTAGAATTCGCTGGTATAATTCAGAATTCATTGTTCCATCAATGATGGCAAGCCGTCCTGGCCCAGATGCAGCAAAACAGGCCCAAACCATGATACTACCACCACCACCACCATGTTTCACAGATGGGATAAGGTTCTTATGTTGGAATGCAGTGTTTTCCTTTCTCCAAACATAACGCTTCTCATTTAAAGCAAAAAGTTCTATTTTGGTCTCATCCGTCCACAAAACATTTTTCCAATAGCCTTCTATCTATCAAGGTCTGATCTTCACAACACGTTTGTGGAAGTGTATCATGGCATGAACAAAGGAGATTTCTGAGGACCTCAGAAAAAGCGTTGTTGATACTCATCAGGCTGGAAAAGGTTACAAAACCATCTCTAAAGAGTTTGGACTCCACCAATTCACAGTCAGACAGATTGTGTACAAATGGAGGAAATTCAAGACCATTGTTACCCTCCCCAGGAGTGATCGACCAACAAAGATCACTCCAAGAGCAAGGCGTGTAATAGTCAGCGACAAACTGTCCACGTGATCTTTAGCAAACTGCAGATGAGCAGCAATGTTCTTTTTGGAGAGCAGTGGCTTTCTCCTTGCAACCCTGCCATGCACACCATTGTTGTTCAGTGTTCTCCTGATGGTGGACTCTTCAACATTAACATTAGCCAATGTGAGAGAGGCCTTCAGTTGCTTAGAAGTTACCTTGGGGTCCTTTGTGACCTCGCTGACTATTACACGGCTTGCTCTTGGAGTGATCTTTGTTGGTCAACCACTCCTGGGGAGGGTAACAATGGTCTTGAATTTCCTCCATTTGTATACAATCTGTCTGACTGTGGATTGGTGGAGTCCAAACTCTTTAGAGATGATTTTGTAACTTTTTCCAGCCTGATGAGCATCAACAACTCTTTTACTGAGGTCCTCAGAAATCTCCTTTGTTCATGCCATGATGCACTTCCACAAACGTGTTGTGAAGATCAGAGTTTGATAGATCCCTGTTCTTTAAATAAAACAGGGTGCCCACTCACACATGATTGTCATCCCATTGATTGAAAACACCTGACTCTAATTTCACCTTCAAATTAACTGCTAATCTTAGAGGTTCACATACTTTTGCCACTCACAGATATGTAATATTGGATCATTTTCCTCAATAAATAAATGACCAAGTATAATATTTTTTTCTCATTTGTTTAACTGGGTTCTCTTTATCTACTTTTAGGACTTGTGTGAAAATCTGATGTTGTTTTAGGTCATCTTTATGCAGAAATATAGAAAATTCTAAAGGGTTCACAAACTTTCAAGCACCACTGTAGTTAACAAACTAGGAAGCAGCATTAGTATTTTCTTTTAAATTTTTCTCCAGCTTAACCTGAATTAGTCTGTTAATGGTTGACAATTTCCTACATTCTCAGTAAGTTTTATTTTTCAGCATTGTCAGTTTTCCTTGTCAGCCAACTTCCTTGCACGAGAACAAAAAAAGTGATGGAAGCTGTGTATGAATTTAAAGAATCATAGTAATTATATGATTTTTGAAATGTGACTTTCAGCAAATCAATCAAAGCAGTTTCTGTCTCTAAACCTATGGGTATTTTTTACATTAAAACAAATATATTAATTACATCTTTATGCAACTCACTACTTGTCAGTGTATGTGTTCTATGATTAAAAACTTAAGTCCCATTCAACCATTTATTCAAAATGAATACTTTAGAAATTGAGCTTTTTTTATTTCAACCATCTATATAGTATATGTTCACAGATAAAGATCATAACTGCTCCATGTGGCACTAGAAAGGAAAGGATATGCAAAGTTCAGTTAGCTAGCTATTTAAGTAAGCTGATGTATACTGTATGCACGTCACGAGTGCATTATATCTAAGTATATGAAGAAATAAGAGTAGCTTAGAAGTAGACCCCCTCCGAAGAATCGCCACCTTAATGTGATGGAGGGGCTTGGGTGTCCCGTGATCCTGGAAGTTGTGTTGTCAGGGGAATTAGTCCCTGATAGGGTCTCCCAAGGCAAATTGGTTCCAGGGGAGGGGCCAGACTAAGAGCGATTCAAGACCCCAGTGAAAGAGCAAAGAAGGAGCTGCAGCACCTTGCCCGGGAGCGGGAAACTAGGGCCTCCTCCTGGAGCCAGACCTGGGAGGGGAGCTCGCCGGCGAGTGTCTGGTGGCCAGGTCTTGGCCCATGGGGCCTGGCCGGGCACAGCCTGAAGAAATTACATGGAGCCACTGCCATGTGGGCTCACCAACTGCAAGTACAGGCACCGGGGTCGGGCGCATTGTGAGCCGGGTGGCAGGCAAAGGCAGGAGCCTGGGCGTGCCGATCCTCGGCAGCACAGACTAGTGTTTGGGATGTGAAACATCACCTATCTGGTGGGAAAGGAACCGGAGCTGGTGCGGGAGGCAGAGCAGTACCAACTAGATACAGTTGGGCTCACCTCCACGCATAGCACCAGTTCTGGAACCAAGCTCCTGGACAGAGGGTGGACTCTCTCCTTTTCTGGTGTTGCCCAGGGTGAGAGGTGCCAGGCAGGTGAGGGGATACTCATGAGCCCCCGGCTGAGCTCTGCTGTGTTGGAGTTCTCCCTGGAGAATGAGAGGGTTGCCTCTATGTGACTGCAAGTTACTGAGAGGAGAACTGTGACTGTTGTTTGTGCTTATGCACCAAACAGCAATACAGAGTATTCAGCCTTCTTGGAGTCTCTGGGTGGTGTCCTGGAAGGGGTGCCAACTGGGGACTCCATAGTTCTCCTGGGGGACTTCAATGCTCACATGGGCAATGATGGAGAAACTTGGAGGGGGGTGACTGGGAGGAATGATCTAAACCCGAGTGGTGTTTTGTTGTTGGACTTCTGTGCTTGTCATGGATTAGCCATAGCAAACACCATGTTCGAGCACAAAGTGGTTCATAAGTGTATCTGGTACCAGAACACCTTAGGCCAAAGATCGATGATCGACTTTGTGGTCATATCATCAGATCTGCGGCCATATGTCTTGGACACTCAAGTGAAGAGAAGAGCAGAGCTGTCAACTGATTACCACCTGGTGGTGAGTTGGATCAGATGGCAGGGGAGGCTGCCAGACAGACCTGGCAAACCCAAGCGTGTCGTGAGGGTGAACTGGGAATGGCTGGCAGAGTCCTCTGTTCGTGAGGTCTTCAATTCCCATTTCCGAAAGAGCTTCTGGTGCATCCTGGGGGAGGTTGGGGACATGGAATCCGAATGGAGCATGTTCAAAGCTTCCATTGTAGAGGTTGCTGGTAGGAGCTGTGGCCGAAAGGTCATCGGTGCCTGTTGTGGCAGTAACCTAATAACCTGCTGGTTGACACCGGTGGTGAAGGAAGCTGTCAAGCTGAAGAAAGAGGCCTTTCAGGCTTGGTGGGCCCAGGGTCTCTTGAGGCAGCAGGCAGGTACTGGGAGGCCAGAAGGGCTGCAGCTTCAGCAGTTGCTGAAGCAAAAACCCAGGTGTGGGAGGAGTTTGGGAAGGCCATGGAGAAGGACTTTTGGTTGGCCTCAAGGAAGTTCTGGCAAACCATTCGGCAACTCAGGAAAGGGAAGCAGGGCTGTGCACAGCCGGGGAGGAGAACTGCTGACCCAAACTGGGGATATTGTAAGGCAGTGGAAGGAGCACTTTTATTTGAATTGTATATTTATTCAGATTTTACAAAAGGGTATAAGACACAATACATATAAACAACAAATCCCTGAGAAAGAAAAAAAAAAGACAAAAACAAACAAACAAGGACAGACCTGGGAGTACATTACAATGAAAATACTGTTGTGCATCACTAGTACATATCTCAACATAGATGTATACAAACAAGGTGAGTAGCACATGTTAGGCCTGGTAACTAATCAGTCTCCATCAAGCTGGGTCAGATGATCCAGAAATGGCTGCCAAATCTTATAGAAAACCTTAAGCTTGTTCAATAAGCCATATCTGAGTCTCTTCATGTGCAATACACCTGTCAGTTCTGACAGCCATTCCTTAAAAGTGGGCACAGTTTGTGATTTCCACAGTCTTAAGATCAACCTCTTAGCAATTATTACTCCATACATAAGAGTATTTTGTACAGAGAGGCTTTGGTTCAGTAGGGACAGAGAATGTCCAAACAGTGCTATGTTGGGATCAGGTTTAAATTCACTATTATACATTTCAGAAAACCATTTGAATATTTCACTCCAAAAATTATACAGGTTGGGACATGTCCAGAACAGGTGGGCTAGAGAGCCCTCAGCAGACTTGCATCGATGATATAAGGGAGAAATAGTAGGATAAATTTTGTGTAACTTAGACCCCGTCCACACGTAGCCGGGTATCTGCTAAATCGAAGATATTTTTCTACATTTTGGCCTGTCATCCACATGAAAACACATCAAAAACGAATATTTAAAAAAACTCCGGGCAAAGTGAAGATTTTTGAAAACTCCGTGTATGCCTTTTCGTGTAGACAGAGATAACTGGAGTTTTGCGTTTTAGAACGTCACAATCTGCGCCAAAAAAATGACAACAAATCTGCCCTGACGTCAAACGTGCGACCTTTGTCTACTGCAGAAGCCAGATCAAGCATGGACAAAGAGTAATGGATCGGAGTAGTGCCTTGAAAGCATTAATTATTGTGCAGGTGCTATTTACATGTTTAATTTTAGAAGCCCAACTACTGCTCCAAAAACAGGGTCAATATGTCCACATATTTGCTTTGACAAGATTCCCAATCAACGTTTTCTTGCGTCTTTTGAAGTTTATACTCCCAAAATTGTGTTTAGAAGAAATTCTGTCTCCGAGTCTGTCCAGACGAACGAGCTTGGCGCCATGTTTTATGTTTAGGTGGAAGTGACGCCAACAGAGGGCTATTCTGATGTGATTAGGGGGTAGGATTTGGGGGAAAAATGCCATCTACAGGTTTGGAATGCTTATGAATGTGATTGAAAACGCAGATGTTCAGTTATGTGTGGAAGGGATTTTTTTCGAAGACGAGGTGGTGTGGATAAAACATTTTTATAAACGGAGGGGGGGAAAATGTTCGGTTTTAAAAATACCCGGCTACGTGTGTACATGGCCTTAGTTTTTGAATAGTGAAGCCTATGTATTACCTTAAATTGAATTAACTGATGTCTGACATTCACCGAGCAGGATCGGATTCTGCTGAGGCTCTCCCCCCAAACAATATCGTCAATCTGTATCCCCAACTCCTCCTCCCAGGCTGTCTTAATAGATAGTGTGTCAAAATTAGTCCGTTCAGAAAATATCTTAACAAAATCAGAAATAAAATTTTTTGAATCTGGTGGGCCCAGCAAAAGCGTATAGCACCTTTTTTCTTCAGGGAGATGCTCAAAAGTTAGATATATTCTGGCGGACAAAGTTCCTAATTTGTAAATACCTAAAAAAATGTGTTGATGGAATAGAGAACCTTTCTTTTAATTGGGAGAATATAGCAAATTGTTTGCTAATATACAGATATTTTATAGTGACAATGCCTTTTTGTCTCCAGCTCTCAAATGCTGCATCTGAGAGAGATGGAAGGAAGGCATGATTATGGTAAATCAGGGCATGGACGATGGTGTCTGGGAATGCACAGTTCTTTCTAATTTGTTGCCAAATTTTCAAGCTGTTCAAAATTATTTTGTTATGCAGCTTTGTGTTTGCAGGCAGACCAGGTGCTGAAAAAAGGAGTGCTGGAAGTGAACTATTTATGACACTTTTCTTTTCAATGGCAACCCAAGCAGGAGTATCTCTTGAGACCTCCATTATGTAACCATCCTGCCAGTAGACTAAAGCCCTCAGATTTGCTGCCCTATTGCAAAAAACATGGTAGACCCAGCCCACCCCCTCCCTTGATTTATATAGGTGAGTTTTTGATATTCTGTGAGCTTTGAAACTCCAAATAAAAGGAATGATTATGGAATCTAAAGTTTTAAAGAAAGACTTTGTCAGAAAAATGGGGAGATTTTGAAAGAGATATAAGAATCTCGGCAGGGTGACCATTTTGATAGCATTTACACGACCTATCATAGAGAGGGGGAGGGTGCGCCACCTCTCTATGTCCTCCTTCAGCTTTTCTACCTTTACAAGGAAATTCAATTTGAAGATTAGTTTAGGATCTTTTGGCAAAACTACCCCCAGGTACTTCAGTTTATCTGTGATTCTGAATGGGAAATTATGCAGAAAATTAACATCCAGGTCTCCACCTAAAGGCATAAATTCACTCTTCTGCCAATTAATTGTATAACCAGAAACTTCACCAAAAGAGTTTATAAAGATCTAGTAAAATGGGGATAGACTGCACAGGTTGAGACATAAAAATGACCACATCATCTGCATCCACCACGACCCTGGAGGTCCTTCCCTACCAGGGTAAGAGCCTGTTTAACCTTGTCGAGGTGTGGTGGCTTGACCCGACTGGATGACCTGCTCGGGAGATGGAGGAGTCTCTTATAACCCTCGGGGAGCTATAGGTTGCCGGAAGGTACTAATCACAGGCTCCCCCCCCCGATGGGTTGGCTTGGTGTTCACAGCTCCTCGCCGCAAAAAAAAAAATAAATAAAAATCACTGTGATTGAAACTTATGACCAAATTAGCCAGACGGATCTTCAAGTTGAAGGCACTGGAAACGGATTAAGGATATGCACACGGAAAAACGCTCTAAGAATCGCAACCTGGAATGTCAGGTCACTGCATGGTGCAGTGGAAGTCCTGGAGAAGGAAGTACTGAGAAACCAAATCGAGATAACAGCTCTTCAGGAAATAAGATGGCTAGAGTCGGGTAAGAGGGACCTGCAACATGGACATATTTTATACAGCGGGAAGGAGGAAGGGGCACGGGAAGAAGGGGTCGGTTTTTACCTCACCAAGAAAACCTATAGAGCCTTATTGGAATTCACCCCGCTGTCAAGCAGAATTGCCAAGATTCGACTACAGGGTAAGTTCTTCAATATTACTGTAGTCTGTCTGCATGCCCATACTGAAGATAAAGTGAAGAACGTGTGGTATGAACAGGTCCAAGCAATGCTAGATAGGATTCCTAGGCATGACTTCCTGATCGTTCTCGGCGACCTTAATGCTAAGATTGGCAAGCAAGTTCACGCTTTTAAAGGGACCATAGGACTTCATAGTCTGCACGAAGAATCCAATGACAATGGGATAAGACTCGCAACATTTGCACTACAGAATAATCTTGTGATCGGAGGCACCATCTTTCCACACAAGCAAGTACATAAAGGTTTGTGGATATCACCTGAGGGCCGTACAATTAATCAAATCAACCATATTATGGTCAGAAAGAAATTTAGGTCATCACTCCTCAACACACGCGTCTATAGGAACGCAGACTGTGATTCGGACCACTTGCTTGTGATAGGAAAGGTGAAAATAAAGCTAAAAAGTAAAAGAATAGCGGTCAAGCGCTCACCGAAAATCAATATAGAGAAGCTAATGAATGAAGAATACAGAGGAGGATAAGCTATGGAAATAAGCAACCTCTTTGATGTCTTGGAGAATGAAGATGCAGACCTATTGGATTGGCAAAACCTTAGTACAGTAATGGTGGACGCAGCTAAAGATGTTCTAGGTGAGGAAGGAAGAAGGAGAAGAAGAAACGCGTGGTTTGATCAGGAATGTGCAAACGCAGCAGAGAGAAGATCAACTAGAAAGCAGTGGTTAGAAGATAGAAATAACAATGAGAGAAAAGAGTACTACCGTGCGGTGAGAACGGAAGCGTGTAGGGTAAACAAGAGGAAGAAGAAAGAAGCCATACAGAATTAGTTGAGAGAGATCGAAGAAGACAGAAGGAGTGGAAGAACAAGAAAGCAATTCCAAGGCATCAAGAATCAGAGATCAGGATACCAACCAAGGTGCAAACTAGTTAAGAACTCTTATGGTAAAACGCTTGTCGGGAAAAAAGGCATCCAAAACAGATGGATCGAGCCTTTTAAAACTCTATTAAATAGACTCTCCCCCCCGAGAACCTGTAACGTACGATGGTGATCCGGAAATGATTAGGGCCAACGATAGAGTTGAGATACCATCAGAAGCTGAGATCAGGTTAGCTATAAAGCGGCTTAAAAATAACAAAGCTGCAGGTATAGATGGCGTGTACTCGGAGATGATTAAGTTTGGAGGAGAACGGTTACACCAAAGATTGATAGCTTTAATTAGAAAAGTATGGGAAGAGGAAACTATGCCTATAGAATGGGAGATGGGAGTGATTGTTCCACTGCACAAGAAAGGTGACCGAATGGATTGTAGCAACTACAGAGGAATCTGTATTCTATCCATCGGATACAAAGTTCTAGTCAATATTTTATATCAAAGATTGCAGCCTTACACAGAAAGATTTATAGGAAACTATCAGACAGGTTTTAGGCCTATGAAAAGTACTATCGATCAGATATTTATTCTGCGACAAATCCTTGAAAAATACCAGGAGTACAATAAATCATCCTATCATCTCTTTATTGACTTTCAACAAGCCTACAGTGGTGCTTGAAAGTTTGTAAACCCTTTAGAATTTTCTACATTTCTGCATAAATATGACCTAAAACATCATCAGATTTTCACACAAGTCCTAAAAGTAGGTAAAGAGAACCCAGTTAAACAAATGAGACAAAAATATTATACTTGGTCATTTATTTATTGAGGAAAATGATCCACCCGATGCCTGGATGGAAGTGGCACAAGATCAATGGCGCTGGCAACTTCTGGTCAGAGCGGCTAGGGATCACCATGGTCCGAGGCCCCCGGAGAAAGTGAGAGCAAGTGCAATCGCTCAGGATGCTGACCAGAACTATGACTACGCCTCCAACAGCGTCATCCTGCACCTGGACATCGGAGACGAAGTCTACATCAAACTCGACGGAGGCAAAGCCCACGGCAGCGGCAACATCATCTGCATACAGTGAAAGACGGTGATCCACATTCCCTAGACATACAGGTTTGAGAACAGAGTGTTGCCTGATACTGATAGCAAGAGGCTCGATCGCAATTGCAAACAGCAACGGGCTAAGAGGACAGCCCTGGCGTGTCCCTCTGTGTAATGAAAAAGGAATTGACCTATCCTGATTACAACCCCGATTCCAAAAAAGTTGGGACAAAGTACAAATTGTAAATAAAAACAGAATGCAAAGATGTGGAAGTTTCAAAATTCCATATTTTATTCAGAATAGAACATAGATGACATATCAAATGTTTAAACTGAGAAAATGTATCATTTAAAGAGAAAAATTAGGGGATTTTAAATTTCATGACAACAACACATCTCAAAAAAGTTGGGACAAGGCCATGTTTACCATTGTGAGACATCCCCTTTTCTCTTTACAACAGTCTGTAAATGTCTGGGGACTGAGGAGACAAGTTGCTCAAGTTTAGGGATAAGAATGTTAACCCATTCTTGTCTAATGTAGGATTCTAGTTGCTCAACTGTCTTAGGTGTTTTTTTTGTCGTATCTTCCGTTTTATGATGCGTCAAATGTTTTCTATGGGTGAAAGATCTGGACTGCAGGCTGGCCAGTTCAGTACCCGGACCCTTCTTCTACGCAGCCATGATGCTGTAATTGATGCAGTATGTGGTTTGGCATTGTCATGTTGGAAAATGCAAGGTCTTCCCTGAAAGAGACGTCATCTGGATGGAAGCATATGTTGCTCTAGAACCTGGATATACCTTTCAGCATTGATGGTGTCTTTCCAGATGTCTAAACTGCCCATACCACATGCACTAATGCAACCCCATACCATAAGAGATGCAGGCTTCTGAACTGAGCGCTGATAACAACTTGGGTCGTCCTTCTCCTCTTTAGTCCGAATGACACGGTGTCCCTGATTTCCATAAAGAACTTCAAATTTTGATTCGTCTGACCACAGAACAGTTTTCCACTTTGCCACAATCCATTTTAAATGAGCCTTGGCCCAGAGAAGACGTCTGCACTTCTGGATCATGTTTAGATACAGCTTCTTCTTTGAACTATAGAGTTTTAGCTGGCAACGGCGGATGGCACGGTGAATTGTGTTCACAGATAATGTTCTCTGGAAATATTCCTGAGCCCATTTTGTGATTTCCAATACAGAAGCATGCTTGTATGTGATGCAGTGCCGTCTAAGGGCCCGAAGATCACAGGCATCCAGTATGGTTTTCTGGCCTTGACCCAGACGCAGCACAGAGATTCTTCCAGATTCTCTGAATCTTTTGATGATATTATACACTGGACATGATGATATGTTCAAACTCTTTGCAATTTTACACTGTCAAACTCTTTTCTGATATTGCTCCACTATTTGTTGGCGCAGAATTAGGGGGATTAGTGATCCTCTTCCCATCTTTACTTCTGAGAGCCGCTGCCACTCCAAGATGCTCTTTTTATACCCAGTCATGTTAATGACCTATTGCCAATTGACCTAATGAGTTGCAATTTGGTCCTCCAGCTGTTCCTTTTTTGTACCTTTAACTTTTCCAGCCTCTTATTGCCCCGTCCCAACTTTTTTGAGATGTGTGGCTGTCATGAAATTTCAAATGAGCCAATATTTGTCATGAAATTTCAAAATGTCTCACTTTCGACATTTGATATGTTGTCTATGTTCTATTGTGAATACAATATCAGTTTTTGAGATTTGTAAATTATTGCATTCCGTTTTTATTTACAATTTGTACTTTGTCCCAACTTTTTTGGAATCAGGGTTGTAGTTAAAATGCAAGAGGTAGGGTGAGCATATAATATTTTAATCCATGAAATAAACCATGAGGCAAATCCAAATTCCTCCAACACTTTATACATATAGGGGAGAGCGGGGTAAGATGAGCCAGAGGGTAAGATGAGCCACCCCCTGTTTCTAAGAAACAGTAAACAAATGTGACCATGTGACCACATTCAAAGGGGGGCGGGACCATTTACTTACACTTGTGGAGAAGAGCACCACATGTCAAACTAGGTGAGGGAGATATTTATAAAAATGTGTTTTTGTGCTTTCTAAGTCAATTCCATGTTTGTCCACAGTGAAGATAATTTAGAGAAGACAAAAGTAGAATAATATTTAGACACATTAGGGTTAAGTTAGTGGCTTTCTAAGCTATGATATGAATGCTAATAAAAAATAATTTTGATTAGCCTAATCCCCTTTATTAGCATTTTTCTACAAAATGGTGGCCACGGGGTAAGACGAGCCATTAGATGTGGGGCAAGTTGAGCCACTGGCTCAACTTACCCCATTGGTGGCTGAGCTTACCCAATATGGATGACACTTAAGTTTTCACATTTACTGGTCATATATGACAACAACATATATATATATATATATATATATATATATATATATATATATATATATATATATATATGACATCAGATGAGGAAGACCAGTTGTTAGATGTGGGGGATTATGTTGTGGCAAAATTCACGGGGAAGAAGAAAGTGCATTTCTTCATTGGCCAGATAATCAAATTGGATGTCTTCGAAATAGAGGCAAGATTTGTCAAAAGAAGCCGGTCATGCCATGGCTCTGCAAGAAAGCCGACCTTTGTCTTCAAAGAGAAAGATAAGGCTGTCCTGTCAAGACAGGATATTGTGAAAAAATTGCCCCACCCCTTTACTGTTGGGGGGACAGCACGGAGGGAGAGGCAAATGGTGTTCCCTTGCAATTTGAATGCTTGGAACATTGAATAATGATGAAATGATTGATGGAATGATTGCTGCATGTTTTAGCAATGTTTTAACCTACTGAAAGAAATAAGATTTTTTGGCACTGTTCTACTGTTTTAGTAATTTCTATAATATAGTATATCTCTCATTCCCTCTCTAACCATCCCTCTTTCTATCTATCTATGCATATCTCTCTCTCTATCCATCTATCTATCCCTCCCTATCCCATCTCGTTCTATCACCTCTCTCTTCATCTCCCCTTCTCTATGCAACGGCCCTATCCCCCACTTGCTTGACTTGACTTGATTCACTGATTGCATTTCTAATAATAAAAGTTGTTTACTTTGTTAACCTAACATGTTTTGTGTTGGCTCAATTTACCCCACACAGTGGCTCATCTTACCCCGTGCATGGGGTAAGTTGAGCCACTTGACATTTTTTTTTCAAGAGGTAATATCACTCTAACCATAAGAGCTTATCAATTATTTTTTGCTCAGATAGTAACAGTACACTTTGAAATTTGGTATGGTGTGTAGACTGGAAGCAAAAATGGCTTTAACATGTAGTTATGATGAAAAATGTAAAAAGTGGCTCATCTTACCCCGCTCTCCCCTACTGCCACTCTAGATGGTCGAATGATTTTTCCACATCTAAACAAAGTGCAGCCACTTCATGGCCCTTTTTGTATTTATGATACATTATATTCATTAGCCTTCTAACATTAAAATAGGAAAATCTACCAGGGATAAATCCAGTCTGGTCCATGTGGATAATGGTAGCAATGTATTTATTCAACCTGTTTGCTAATAATTTAGTAAAAATCTTCATGTCTGTGTTCAGTAATGCAATAGAACGGAAAGATGAAGGATCTGTTTCATCCCTACTCTCTTTTAATATCAATGAGATATTGGCCTCATATAAAGAATTTGGGAATCTCTGAGTTTCAAATGAGTGAGTAAACATTCTCAGCAAGAGAGGGGCAAACTGTTCTGGATATCTTTTATACAATTTTATACCATAGTCATCTGGGCCAGCACTCTTACTATTGGGAAATGATTTTATAGCGTCCAAAATCTCTTGAATGGTGATATCAGCATCTATCGCCTCTCTAGCTGCACTGCCCAATTTTGGAAGGTCTAGATGCGCCATCCAGTCAGAAATGTTCCCCTTAGCTTTTGATGTATATAATTGTTGGTAATATTCCCTAAAGCACTGATTTATACCCTTAGGATCAGTGACCATCTCCACAGTTTTTGATCTGATTTGATGTATGGCCCTGCTGGCTTGTAAACCTCTCAGCTGTCTGGCAAGGTCTGGCAAGCTAGGGCTTATCCCCAAATTCAAAATATTTCTGTCTTAGTTTAAACAGCTGGTCGCTTACTTGGTCAGATAAAATGCTATTATATTCATATTTCAGCTTGAGAATGTTTTGCAAAGTGAGAGGGTCAGAGGCCAATTTATAGATTGTTTCCAATTGTGTTAGCTCTTTTTCAATTTCCAAAAGCCGTTTTTGTTCTTCTTTTTTCATTGAGGCTTCAAAAGAAATATGTCCCCTGATTACTGCTTTAAAAGTGTCCCACAAAGTAGAATCTGTTACTTCTGTATTGTCATTAGTTTCCATAAACTCAGACATTTTAGTGGAAATAAACTGATCAAATGATGAATCAGAAAGCAGTGAAGGATGAAATCGCCATCTGTACTGCTGCTGCTTATGGTTAAAATTAAGAACTAATGAGACAGGAGAGTGATCAGAAATTAGAATATTCTGATATTTGGAGGAGACTACATTTGATATCAAGTTGGAATCTATTAAGAAGTAATCAATTCTCGAGAAAGATGTAATGTCTTTGTGAAAAGAATGAATAATCCCTGTTTGTGAGATGTTGAAGCCTCCATATATCCACTAGATTCATGAAGGCTACTAAGTTATGTAGAACCTTAGAAGCAGCTGAAGGTAAAGGATTTGTCTGAGCCAACCTATCCAAAAAGTTATCAAGCACACAGTTGAAATCGCCTCCTACAATCACATGTGTAACAGAAAGACTAGCGATCAAGTTAAATAATTTACTGAAAAGAATCAGGGTCATCAAAATTTGATCCATACACATTCAAAAGTGTAACATGAAATGAGTATATATGACCTGTTACCAAGATATAGCTGCCATTTGGGTCACACACAGTTGAAATATGTCTAAATGGGATAGTTTTACGAATCAAAATCGCCACACCCCGGACTTTACTGGAGAATGTAGACTGAAATATCTGATTAACCCAACTGCATCTCATCAATTTTGCACTAGAGGGTTTAATATGCATTTCCTGCAAGAATAAAATATCTGCAGACAGGGATTTCAAATGGGAGAAAACTTTTGCTTGTTTAAGGACACGGCCCAATCCACGGACATTCCAGCTGGCGAATGTAATGCCACCACCTAGCGGAGAAATACTAGGATGCATCACTAATCAAAGTAATGAAAAATTGCACACATGACACCCCAGCAAAACGATCATAAAAACAAAAAAGTGAAACATTCCAAACGGAACGTTAGGAACACTGCCCCCCTCCCCCCGTCCCACTTTCCCAAACAAAGTGAGAACACAATCCCCACAAACTCACATAGAGGCAGCCGGACCACAGGAAATGCTAAGTTACAGCTCAACTATGCTAACACAAGGGTCCTGGTGCTCCCTCTCCAATAGTGCAAAATGATTAAGAACAGTCATGAAAATGTCCTGACCTACGCAATTAGTTAAGAGTCACATACCAGACAATGTTTGTCCGCTGGAAAGTCAGGAAAGATGTGAATTGCTTTGCCCCTGTAATTCAGAGGGAACTGTCGACGAACCAGCTGTAGTATCTTTTCTTTTATTTGGTAGTGATGAATCTGGGCTATCATTACGCGCGGTCAAGCATTTCCATCCGAGGGCTGCTTTCCAAGGCGGTGAGCTCAGTCCACTAGAATTGGCTTGGGGAAATTACTAGCACCCAGCAGCTCAGGCAAAAACTCTGTCAGGAACTCTGTCAGGCATCCATTCTTGAACTTCTTGGGTAAGCCAACAATTTTGATATTCTGACGCCTTGAGCGAGCTTCTAGATCAATCGCTTTAGAGCAAAGTACTTCATTCTCCACACGCATTTTCATGCATGTCTGTTCGAGATTGGCTTCGATCGCCGCCTCTCCAGTGTTAGCATCTTCAACTTCTGTCATACAATTCCCCAGACTCAGCAGAGACACCTGGGTGGATGCCAAAGTTGCCTCTAATATATCAAATCGATCAGTCATCATCTTGCTCATATTTTGTATTGCCAAAAGGATATTTGTTGGTTCTATATCATTGGTGACTGTGTCTGGAGAAGCCTCATGCTCAGCTAGCTCTGATAGCATTTCAGTCTCTCCAGGATCCTTGCCCGACGGTTTCCCACGGTCTGACTTGGGTGGAACGGCGGGTTTTGATGGTTTTGGCATCTTCAATCTTTCAAGAAACGGTAACAATAAAGAGTAGACGACTGAACTGGCAAATAATGAATTAATGACAGAATAATTCAGACCATGGAGAGGAGCTCAGGAAACACACGTCTATTCCATCTGGTGCTCACTAGCGCCCCCCGGAATGAGCACTTTTGAGGAACTCCTGAACCCACCCTACACGTCCTCCATGGAGGAGGTGGAGTCTGAGGACTCGGGGGAAGCGCCACCCATATCTCTGGCAGAGGTCACTGAGGCAATCAAGAAGCTCCTTGGTGGCAAGGTGTCAGGGGCGGATGAGATTCACCCTGAGATGCTGAAGGATCTGAACACTGTTGGGCTGTCTTGGCTGACATGCCTCTTCAATGTTGCACGGAGGTTGAGTACAGTGTCTGTGGAGTGGCAAACCGGGGTGGTGGTCCAACCGGAGAGTGTGCTCCAATGATAGGGGTATCACACTGCTCAGCCTCCCCAGGAAAGTTTATTCCAGGGTACTCCAACCAATTGTCAAACTTCAGATTCAAGAGGAGCAATGCGGATTCCATCCTGGCCGTGGAATGGTGGACTAGTGCTTTACCCTGGCAGGGTTGTTGGGGGGGGGTTGGGTCATGGGAGTATGATCAGTCAGTTCACATGTGTTTTGAAGATTTGGAAAAGGCTTACAACTGTGTTCCCTGGGGGCTCTTGGGGGGGGGAGGGCGCTGCGGGAGTATGGGGTATCAGGGCCGTTGCTACAAGTCATCTGGTCCTTGTATAACCGAAGTGTGAGCTGTGTCTGAATTTTCAGCACAAAGTCAAACACATTCCCAGTGGGTGTTGGACTCCGCCAAGGCTGCCCCTTGTCACTGATCCTGTTTGTGATATTCATGGATAGGATCTCAAGGTGCAGCTGGGGTGAGGAGGGTGTCCAGTTTGGGAACCTCAGAACTACATCTCTGCTCTTTGCAGATGATGTGGTTCTGTTGGCTTCTTCAGAGTGTGCCCTTCAGCAAGCACTGGGATGGTTTGCAGCCAAGAGTGAAGCAGCTGGAATGAGAGTCAGCACCTCCAAGTCTGAGGCCATGGTTCTCTGCCAGAAAATGGTGGAGTGTGCCTTCTGGGTTGGGAGTGAGTTGCTGCCCCAAGTGAAAGAGTTCAAGTATCTCGGGTCTTGTTCAAGAGTGATGGTAAAATGGAGCATGAGATGGACAAGAGGGCGGCACGGCGGTGTAGTGGTTAGCGCTGTCGCCTCACAGCAAGAAGGTCCGGGTTCGAGCCCTGTGGCCGGCGAGGGCCTTTTTGTGTGGAGTTTGCATGTTCTCCCCGTGTCCGCGTGGGTTTCCTCCGGGTGCTCCGGTTTCCCCCACAGTCCAAAGACATGCAGGTTAGGTTAACTGGTGACTCTAAATTGACTGTAGGTGTGAATGTGAGTGTGAATGGTTGTCTGTGTCTGTGTCAGCCCTGTGATGACCTGGCGACTTGTCCAGGGTGTACCCCGCCTTTTGTCCGTAGTCAGCTGGGATAGGCTCCAGCTTGCCTGCGACCCTGTAGAAGGATAAAGCGGCTAGAGATAATGAGATGAGATGAGATGGACAAGCAGATTGTGGTGGCATCAGCAGTAATGCAGGCATTGTACTGGTCTGTTGTGGTGAGGAGGGAGCTGAGCAGGAAGGCAAAGCTTTCGATTTACCAGTCAATCTATGTTCCAACCCTCTCCTATGGTCATGAGTTTTGGGTAGTGACTGAAAGGATGAGATTGCGGATACAAGTGGCTGAAATGAGCTTTCTCCATGGGGTGGCTGTGCTCTGGAGCTCAGACATCCAGAGGGATCTCAGAGTAGAGCCACTTCATGTTGAAAGGAGTCAGCTGAGGTGGTTTGAACATCTGATTAGGATGTCTCCTGAGTGCCTTCCTTTGGAGGTTTTCCGGGCATGTCCAATTGGAAGGAGATCTTGGGGTAGACCTAGAACATGCTGGAGAGATTATATATCTCATCTGGCCTGGGAGTTCCCCAGGAGGAACTGGAAAGCGTTGCTGGGGAGAGGGATGCCTGGAATACCCTTCTTAGCTTGCTGCCACTGTGACCTGATTTTGGATAAGTGGAAGAAAATGGAGGAATGGATGGATTAGAAGTAGACTTATTTCATGCCTATACTGGTCACACTAAACTACAAAATTATTTTGTTCTCCGTATACTGTATATCCAATTCTGTAAGATATGAATAGACATATTTTACTTTCATCTGTTTTGTGCTTCAACCTTTCATACTTGTTACTCCATCCATACCATGTATATCTGAGATTACATTACATGGCATTTGCCAGATGCTCTTATCCAGACTTACAAGAAGTGCAAAAGTCAGGTACATGAATTGCTGAACCTCTAGACAAGAAAGTTCTACTGCCACCTGAACAAGTGACATAATAATACTTAGTGTAATATTCTATTGAAGTACCAATGCTCAACAAACAGCCAAGAAAACAAACCAACCATACAAATGAACAACTTCTTTTTTCAGCTGCTCCTGTTTGTTCAGGGTCACCACAGCAGATCTGTTCTGCATAATTGATTTGGCATACGTTGGATGCTCTTCCTGACTCAATCCTCCCCAGTCTATCCAGGCTCAGGACCGGCACTAAGTATGCACTGTTGTGTACAAACTCAGTGGCTGGGTATTTTACCTAATCTGCATGTCTTTGAACTGTAAGGGAAACCAGAGCACCTGGAAGACAGAGGGAGAACATGCAAACTTCAAACAGAAAGCCCCCATTGGCCATGAGGTTCAAACTCGGAACCTTCTTGCTGTGAGGCGACAGTGCCAACCACTACACCACTGTGCCACCCATGCAAATGAACTGACAAAGTACAACTAAATAGAGAAAAATAAAACTCCAATGGCTAACCCCAGGCTAGACAGTACATAGCCTGGGTTGGTCTAGACCAATATGCAGTTACACTGTGGGCAGGGAAGCAGGAGAGAGGTGCAGCCTAAAGAGATGAGATGACAAGCAATCTACAAGATGACTGATTGTGTTGATTGATTATGGCATTATTAGCATGAAAGTTGAAAACTATTTTAGAACCCTTAAGGTTTGAGGCAGAGTATGCAGATTAGAGATTGAGAGGTCTGTACAAGCTAAAGGATGAAAGAAGACTAGTGTTGGCAACTACTAGCCAATTGAGTAACTGCTTATTATGCCCATCTGACCAGTCAGAGATTTGAAATAAGCTAGCTGTCACTTTTTGCATCAGGCAACATCAAGTTTAGATGAAGTTTCCAGCCAGTTACACTCTCAGAAAACAAAGTACATTATTATACCTTTAGGGGTATAATAGCTTGTCACTGGGGTAGTATCAAATCAAATCAAATCAAGTTTATTTGTACAGCGCTTTTAACAATAAACATTGTCGCAAAGCAGCTTTACAGAATTTGAACGACTTAAAACATGAGCTAATTTTATCCCTAATCTATCCCCAATGAGCAAGCCTGTGGCGACGGTGGCAAGGAAAAACTCCCTCAGACGACATGAGGAAGAAACCTCGAGAGGAACCAGACTCAAAAGGGAACCCATCCTCATTTGGGCAACAACAGACAGCCTGACTATAATATTAACAGTTTTAACAGGTATAACCCTCAACTGTCCTCATGGGGCCGTCCTTCACAGGAGTGGGGCGATAAAACTCCGACCAGACACAGGGCACCAGGATGGATCAAGCAGGTCCGAGGGGCAGAAGAGGCCAGCATCTCAATCCCAGGATCAACATGTAACTCAGAGGGACAGATTGGGGGGGGGGGGGGGGGAGAGAGAGAGAGAGAGAGAGAGAGAGAGAAAGAAAACACGTTGTTAGGTATGCCCTAAAAATGACAAGTATTAAATCTGTGTGGTAGGCTCGCAGAGACGAGAGTCTTTACATCAGGCATGACGCACAATGGCATGTTAATATGGTAAAAAATATATCATGACCTGCTCTGGCTGGATGCTTGATTGGGTGATGGGAGCACACTCCTCAGCAATGATGAGATGCAGATGGGACCCTTAGGCCTGGCCAAGACAATTCAGTTACATTTCACCGGGTCTGGGACATGCGACAGAATGTCTGACGGCCGATTCCCTGCAGGCTACGATAGCCAGTCGAGGTCCCCACCGTCTCCACCAAAAGATTTCCTGTTGACTCCATGTAACTCAGAGGGACAGATTTGGGTGTGTGTGTGTGGGGGGGGGGGTAGTACCCTCAAAGGTACTTATTTGCACCATTTATATACTGATTGGGAACATATATGTACCTTTTTGACCCTAAAAAGGTGCACACAGTTGCCTTGAAGTCCAGTAATGAGCCCTAGGGGGTACATTAGTGTAGACTGTACCTTGGGGGACAGGAATGGACTCCTACTATACTCCTATTTCTGACAGTATACTGAATATCTACAAGAGGTCAAGAAGCAGCACGGTGGTGTAGTGGTTAGCGCTGTCGCTTCACAGCAAGAAGGTCCGGGTTCAAGCCCCGTGGCCGGTGAGGGCCTTTCTGTGCAGAGTTTGCAGGTTCTCCCCGTGTCCGCATGGGTTTCCTCCGGGTGCTCCGGTTTCCCCCACAGTCCAAAGACATGCAGGTTAGATTAACTGGTGCCTCTAAACTGACCGTAGGTGTGAATGGTTGTCTGTGTCTATGTGTCAGCCCTGTGATGACCTGGCGACTTGTCCAGGGTGTACCCCGCCTTTCGCCCGTAGGCAACTGGGATAGGCTCCAGCTTGCCTGCGACCCTGTAGAGCAGGATAAAACGGCTAGAGATAACGAGATGAGATGAGACTTGTTTCGACTCTCGCCCTCTTCGCTCACTACAGTAGGTTTCAAAGGGGCGTGGCGACTGCGCCTGGTGTTTCAAAGGGGCGTGGCGAAGGCGCAAGACTCACCGGTGGGCGGGGCTTCTCTCCCGGTGTTACTGAAACAGAAGCACGAGAAGGAGCAAACAGTCGAACAGCAGCCGTGAATATTAGTGGGCCAAGTGAAATGTGCGCGTAACTACTTTTCAGTTGCACTCTTTATTGCGGCAATTTTTGAAGCTTCTAGACGTCTTCTGCACTGAGGTAAGTTTGCTTTGTGGATTTCATTTGCTGAATTTGTAACTTGCTATCAACCCCCCACCACACACAAAAAACCCCACCACCCTTTCTCATGTTGTCGTTGGTTGAGGTGAGGACACCTGGAAATGTTCTGGCTAATGAGCTCGCCTGCACAAAAGCCACTGAAAGCTGTCTGATGGTTGACAAGCGGAAACTATGGGAACCGGCATGCGTGGTTTCCCTGACTTTTGTCTTATTTATTTACTCGTGAATGTTCGAGCGTTTACTCGAAATTATGACAGGCTGTCTGTTTTATCGTTGATACTTTCAAACCCGCTGTGTTCATTTTGGCTTTTGTTCAAGTGAAATAATGTAAAATAAATAAGCGCTCGTGATGTTGTTTTGGTGAAGATGCGAGCTCGAGCCGGTCTCGTGCGCAGGCCACCTGTTATTCTTTCCACATACTTTTTGTTGTTGTTTGTATTTTCGTTGAAAGCGACTGAAGTTAGAAAGGTCGTGTGTATGGGTTCAAGAAAGTATTTTGTGAATTCACGCATTCTAGCCATTCTGTGGAAGTAAAGAAACGTCTCCTGTTATGTGGAATTGCGCATGCGCGTGCACCTTCCTCTATGACTACCTGATATATAAACGTATTTTTATTAGTTTATATATAAGAGGATTTTCTCGAACAAATCTTACTTTTGATGTGGGGAAAGGATTACAATTATATACTATGGCACAATTTCTACTTTGCGACAATGTATACTGTTAAAAGCGCTATACAAATCAATTGACTTGGCTATACAAATAAATTATTGTAGATTAAGATCACAAGATCTAGTTTCTAGAGCTATATTGGTACTTTCCAAATAGCTTTATTTTAAAATCTATGCCTTAACACCTGGAGACTGGATTAAACATATATATATTTTTTAAAGTTGCCTCTTCCAGAACTTATTCTGGATTTGGTAGAATTTGTACCTTGTATTTGTCAAACCAAACACATTTAAGGTCACTTGCTGTAGGCTGTTAGAGACAGACTGGAGAGTGTCAGAAGGGCAAATACTGGCTGCTGTGTCCTGATTTATTAGGAGAGTTTTCATTTCCTCCTTCTATGCGACACAGGCCCTGTGTCCGAAATCGCTCACTCGTTCACTACTCCTTATATAGGGAATTACTATATAGAGGACTATATATAGTGATCTTATGGGTAAAATGAAAAAAAAAAAAAAACACTTTCAGACACTAGTCCGTTGTGCTGGTATTTATGCCATTACTGTAGCACAATTAAAATGTGCCAGCTCAGTTGGCTGGTGGGTTTTCAAAATAATAAATACATGCATGTATTTTTGTGATCAGTACATATTATACTGAGCGTATTTTCCACATTAATCAATACAAAGTACCTGCATCTTTCAGGATTTTTTTTTTAAATCAAGGCTGAATACTTTCTTCTTTGCTGCTGTCTTTTATTAAATCAAATTTGAGACTTTTAATTTGATTTCTCTCAGTGCAACCGCAGTGTATATTGCAATATATTGCTTTGGTTAGTGACCATCGGTTGTACACTACTTTTTCATGATGCATTGTGGGATACTTTGAGTGCACTATATAGGGTGTAAATAATCCTCACTAAGGTTTCAGACAGCACTACAAAATGGTGTCCCCACTATATAGTGCCCTATATAGTGAGTAGGGAGTGATTTTGGACACAAGGAGGCTGTTTTATCCAAACTGTGGCCTGAGGAAAGGTCCCAGGATGAAGGACATTTTAGAAGTGGATGATGTACAGCTTGGTTATTTATTATGCAAATGTTCTAAAACAAGAGGAAGGAGTAATTCCGTCAAAATATTCATATCAACAATAAACCAGTTCCTTACTCTGGTGTGTAATACAGATTTCTAATCCTGAGTTTTAAATGGTACAGATTCCTATACAAATGCCACATTTGTGTTTGTGGATTTACTTTTGTGTTTGTGGAAAACAGCACTCTGAAACACATTAGACATGTTTTGTGATGTGTTTTGTGATTCTGGAGCTGATTTGTTGCTTGATGCTGTATTTTCATTCTTTCTGTCCAATTTGTTGTTCTCCGGATATTAAGACCCGGATGGCTACCGATTTCCAAGTAAATGGGAACAAATAAGAACTCATTTTCTGTGGCTCATCCAGACCTACAAATATTCTGCCACATAATTTAGGAGGACTGGCACATTATTTTAGACCACAGGTGAAGAATCTGTGTTTGAGCGTGACCTCAGATTTGGTCAGCAAATAAACTGTGGTAAGAACTCAGTTCAAGCCATATAGCTATTTTTAATGTTATATCTGCTTTTAGCTCCTCTTATTGAGTCTATTGTACTTCTTGGTATTAGCAAGGCTTTTGTTGATCTCTTGCAGTGCAAAATGTAGCTCGCTGACACTAAGAAAAGTGAACCCATTTGGCATCTTATCGCTGGCCCCTTGTACATGACTGGATCCATTTTAAAGTTTGCTGTTTGTTTTTAACACTCAATGGTTTTCCACCAGCACCTCTGATCTACAGTACCACAACTCTGAAGACTGTCTAACGGAGACATTCCTTTGATTATGGTTTTTAAATCAAACCTAATAACACATCCCCTCCCTGAATCTCCACCTTATTGTGGTGGAGAGGTTTGTGTTTTCCAGTGATCTGAGAAGCTAAGGCTACGTTTACATTACGTCGAATCAGCGGATCATCAGATTAACGTTCTTAAAACGATTCGCGTTGACACTAAAACCGTTAGCCGTGCACACAGCAACACCAATACGCGGATACGCTCGGCTCCGCAGGCATCCTGAGCTCCAAATCACTCCGCCCTGAACAGCGAGTGCCCTCTGGAGGGTGCGCACTCCGGCCCTGCGCAGCTCACACAGCGCGCGAGTGAAGTGAACAAGCCACGATTCGGGACTGAGCCGCTGTGTGTGAGATCCCAGCGCATATCACTTATTACTTGCAAGTGGAAGGATGGCAAGCCTAAAGACAATCATAACTACACAATGGGCAGTATTTGCATCAGTATTTGCAGTATTTTCATACTTTTATACTCTTTAATGAAAGGTGATACAAGGCGGAAGTCTGCGCCGTTTTTCAGCAGTCGCGTCACATGACCAACGCCAGCGAATCAGGAAGGTGGATGTCACAGTGACGTTGTCCAATGAGACGCCAGCTAGAGCTCAGCACAGCGTATTCGCGTATTCTCAATGTTTACACAGCACCGGAGCTGATACGATCTAGATTGAATACGTGGACGCTGGCGGATTCCCGTTTCCCCGCTTTTTCAGGGGGGTTAATGTAAACGGACAGTGCGTCCGCGAAGAAAACGAGACAGATACGGTCTAGTGTAAACGTAGCCTAAGTTGTTGGGGGTAGTTGTCCCTGGTAGGGGCTTCCAAGGCAAACTAGTTGGAGGTGAGGGACCAGACAAAGAGCTATTCAGAGCTATTCATGTTATGAGGGGAGAAAAACCCCAAACACCTATACCTTGCCTGGAACAAGGATACCGGGGCCCTGCCCTGGAGCCAGAGGGGTTCAGGGGCTCATTGGTAAGCGCCTGGTGGCTGGGCCTTTATCAGTGGGTCTTGGCTGGGTATAACTCGAAAGGGTACAGGCCTAGACATTAAGCATTTACCACTGGTGGCCCATTGGGCCAGTGGAATTGAAAAGTTACTGGCCCATATGGAAAATGTGGTGACCCGAATGCGCGTGGTACCCGAACCACGGCTGCCACAGGCAGCCGCTGCAAGCACCATAGGTGCTTGCACAAAGAGGGGGGTCCGGGGGCCCTACCCCGGAAAATTTTGATTTTTCAATTCATTTGTGCATTCTGGTGCATTTTAAGGTGAAATTAATGAAAATAAGTTTATTCATAATTTGTTAACATTATTATATCTTTGTTCACATTGATATTTTATTGTTTGCATTTCTTGTTCTATCAATTTCTTAGTTACATTTAAAAATTTCCTTTGTTCTTGTTCTCTGTTCATTTAACATGCTGTTGATTACTGTTTTATATTAACAATTGTTTGTATAAGTTTTGCCTCACCATGCAACTAACTTGTTTATAGAATAAGCTTTGCCTGTAACCCACCCTGTGTGATGTAGACACATTTTCCTTTTTTGTCATGGTTTCAACTTTGGCTCAAATATTCTCGACATTGTAGATATTGAATTCTCACCACTGTAGATATTCTTATAGAAATAGAAGTACAATGAACTTTTTAAATACACCTTTATATAATAGCCACAAGACACACACAGGCCAGTCCCAAGTCTGGATGAAAGGTGAGGGTGGCATACTAACCCTTATCATGCTGGATTTAAGTGGGCATTTTTATTGCCCATGAAGAAGTTTTATTTCTTAATTAATAAAATATCATGAGAATCATTGACAAACCTACATTTCCTGAAAGGGTGGACATTGGGGAATAATCTAGTGAGATTTTTGCAAAGTCTTACCTGCTCAGGGGTGATTTATGACCCTAATTACCTGTTAATTAGCTAATTAACAGGTATGCTCAGGTGAGCCAAAAAGGGGTGAAATTTTTTTTTTTTTTAATAAGACAAGATGTAAACACCAAATTTTCAGGATATGTCCTTGGGAGAACTAGTAGTAAATTTTTTGCAAATTCAGCTCATTTGCATAAACCGTTGCCATGGCAACAGCAGATACCCTAGCAACTGGGGGTATACTGGGTCTGGTTGTACCAGAGAGGGTCAGAATAGTTATTTGTTGTAATAAACTAATGTAGACCTAGTTTGGCTATTTTGATATATTTCATCATCTTTGGATATTTGAATAATATAATATATGGGATCAGATCTAATTGACCACATTATTTTATCTGCTTCTATTTCAGTCATAGCAACCAACATTTATACTTCATTCTTTAATCACTAAAAGTTGATACACGTGTAGCCATATTTCTTGGTAGTGTATCCTGAAATTTTGATAATATACAAAGTCTAAACGATTTTACACCATCTGAAGCTAAAGCGCGTGTGTTGAAATGCTGTTTTACGATTTGGTGAGTTGTAAACCAAGTGTGACGTCGCGCGCTCTGATTGGCTGCCGAGTTCAAAATGAAGTCGTTCATTAACACCCGATAGTTAATTTATGCACGATCTTATTTAAACTGTTTGCCTGGCCTTTGGCCAGGTTGGGGAGCGTGGAGTTTGAACATATTTCTATTTGAATTTCACCGTTCTGATGGTCTCCTTGCCGCAACAGTCTTTGTCTACAAGATGCTATTTTCCCGCCAAAATGACGCTTCCGAACAGCGCCGAACATCTCCGAAGATGCACGAAGATGACACACTCCTGCCGTGGAGCGGGACGAAACAGACGGCGGACCTCGTATCGAAAAGGTGTACTGGCCCGCCCGGGCCACTGTTTGGCCAAATTTAGTGGCCCGAACTGGCCCAAAAGACATAAAAAAAACACCGCCGGGCCATCGGGCAAGTGCTAATGTTGAGCCCTGGGGTATTATGGGTCTGCCCTCCTGTGAGTTCACCATTGGTAGGGGGAACCATAAGGGTCCAATGCGATGTGGATTGGGTGGCAGTATGAGGTTGGGTGCCTTGGTGGTCTGATCCCCGACTGACACAACTGGCTCTTGGAGCAAGGAATGTAATCTCTATGGTGGGAAATGAGCCTGAGCTGGTGTGGGAAGTAGAGAGGTACCAGCTAGATGTAGTCGGCCTCAACACACAGTACGGGCTTCTGAGCCAAATTCCTGGAGAGAGGCTGGACTCTCTTCTTGAGTTTCCCTTGGTGAGAGATGGTGAGCAGGTGTGGGTTTTCCTGGTTTGGTGCCAGTACATTGGCGTTTATCCTGGTGGATGAGAGTTGCCTTCATGAGGGTTCAATTTGGGCCACATGCTGACTGTGCTTATGCACCAAACACCAGTTTGGAGTATTCTACCTTTTTGGAGGCCTTGGTTGGGGTGCTGGAAGGCACTTTAGAATATGTATCATAGTTTTAGCGCTTTATAAATAATAATAATAATCATAATTTGGGTGACTCTATTCTGCTCAGGGACTTTAATGCTTACATGGGCAATGACGGTGAAATGTGGAAGGGTCTAGTTGGGATGAACGGCCCACCTGATCTGAACCCAGGTGATGCTCTGTTATTGGACTTCTGTGCAAGGCATAGTCTGTCCATAATGAACACCATGTTTGAGCACAAGGGTGTTCATAAGTACGCTTGGTACCAGAGCACTCTAGGTCGTAAGTCAATGATTGATTTTGTAGTTGCGTCATCAGACCTGTAGGTGTTTTGTCTTGGACACTTGCGCGAAGAGAGGAGCTGAGCTGTCAACTGATCACCAACTGGTAGTGAGTTGGATCAGATGGCGCAGGGCTCGACATCGACTTTTTAATTCACTTTTCTAGTCAGACAAGCAGCAAGATTTTTCACTTGTCCTGACCATGTATTAACTTGTTCTGATCATAACTCAAACTGTAGCAATAAATAAAAGCTATCTAATGCCCCGTTATGGTGCATGTGGTGTTATAACCCATTACTTGACATGCAATTTTAAAAGTTGAGATTGTCGTCTTTTTTCGCTTTCTTTTGATGAAATGAAACCAAAAGAAAACAGGTTGGACATAAGGGTGACAGAATCTCATTGTGAATGAAAACAAACCATAAGCGAGTTTGGCACTGTTGTAAAATTCCTGTGAAATATTTTATGACTGGCGGCACGGTGGTGTAGTGGTTAGCGCTGTCGCCTCACAGCAAGAAGGTCCGAGTTCGAGCCCCGTGGCCGACGAGGGCCTTTCTGTGCGGAGCTTGCATGTTCTCCCTGTGTCCGCGTGGGTTTCCTTCGGGTGCTCCGGTTTCCCCCACAGTCCAAAGACATGCAGGTTAGGTTAACTGGTGACTCTAAATTGACTGTAGGTGTGAATGTGAGTGTAAGTGGTTGTCTGTGTCAGCCCTGTGATGACCTGGCGACTTGTCCAGGGTGTACCCTGCCTTTCGCCCATAGTCAGCTGGGGTAGGCTCCAGCTTGCCTGCGATCCTGTAGAACAGGATAAAGTGGCTAGAGATAATGAGATGAGATGCTAAAAGAAATAATACAGATAAAACTAAATCTTCAATGTGAATACTCTATTCAGAAGTTGCCAAAAAAAATCTGCAAATTTGTGGAAAAATGGCGGCTTATCTGGGACATGATAAATGGTTGACTACATCACATTCCCTTAAAAAGGTTGTAGTCCACTGAAAAGTCTACAGTTATCACTAATTGTATTTCAAGTTGTAACTTTATACACCTAAGGATTGGTGCGCTCACAGAATAATCATAACCGTAATAAAACATCATACAAAATATTTGATCACCATTGTAACTCCATTTTCCACATACACAAAACCAATATGATCATGTGTTTTGAACTAAACGGAAAGCCTCAGGGTCAAGGTCACTACCTCACCAAAAGTAGTAACTTAAAATCACTATGCCATATAAAAATTTAGTTATAAATCTGCGATTTTGTTTTTAAAAACGAAAGCTGAAAGTTAGGTATAGAATGTTTCTTAGAGAACATGTTACAATGGTAGCTGGTCTTGTATGAGTTTCTGAGCTATAAAATGAGTTCTGGTCTATTTTTTACCGTAGTGTGTTTTGTGTGTGTGGGGAAGGACACACATTAACAATTTGCATATGTAGAATGGAATTTTTCACTCCAACAGTTAGAAGTTGATCGTGCTTCCATTTGTGGTTTTTCTGTTACACGAATGATCTGTTCGGATGTAATCACTGAAAAGGTGAGTTTTGACAGTTTTATTTTGTTTTAGTCTTGCAGTATAAGGCAATAGAATGTTTCTTTTTCATCTTACTTTCATATTTCGTAGTGTTTGCATATTTTTGGCCAATATTTTGCAACCATGGTCAATTTAGATTGAACTTTTGATAGAATCTACGGCCAGTCATTTTGCCCCGCCCCCACCTTGTGCTCTGTCCGGTGCAGTAGTGATGTCCCATTGCTCGCGCGCCTTAGCAGAGACCCACGCGACCTTCAGCCGGTACAGTCGCTGTTCTTTTACCAGCGCCGTTATTCTCATCTTTCCGGTGTCTTCTTGATTTTTCCATTGTGTCCTATTCTATTTCGCCATATAAAATACCCAAAATGTATTGTATTATTTATATTTAAGTAAATAATCAATTCAGTCATCATAACTTGGCATTTTTAACCCAAGCAATCCAAGAGAGGAAATTTATTCAATATTTTCACTCATCTGTGAAGGAGGGGCTTTAATTCTTCATGATGTAGTTATTTTATATGTAAATCAATTTTACAAAAGCATTTGAATTGTAATCAAAAAAAATTTCCACAGTGGAGGCCAGATAAAGCAAGATGCTATCTTTATTTTTATTAAACATGACAAAAAACATTGAGTAAATGCAAAAAAAAAAAGTAAAATTAGAAAAATTATTTTTTGACCATAATGTCCCAAATGAGAGACCAAATTGAGCAACTTCTGGCACAAGAACTTCCCTCGGGATTAATAAAGTTTTATCTTTATACTATAAGGTCAGTTCAGCCTCCTTAGGTACACAGACTAAAACCTCTCTGCACGCACACATGAGGAAGAGCATTGCCAACTTGGCATTGTGGATAACAGTTGAAATAATCCTGACTGTATGTTTGAGTAACAGTGAAATGAGTGGGTACGGACACATTTACTTAGTTATTTAGTTTATTTGCTCATTCTTTTGTGTCAAATTTTATTCATTTATTTAAAATAAAAAAAAATTGCCCCAAAATGTAAAATGGCTTCAATTATTAATTACCACATTTATATACAGTATATAATACTTAATGACAATACAATATTTTGACATATTTTAAACACCTTTTTCATCGTTTTTTGGTAAAAAAAAAAAAACGAATGCCGTGTGACGACCTTGACTGGATTTAGCAAGTATTCGTGCCTATATTGGGGACGTGCATTGCAAAGAAGCTCTTCATGATGTTGCTATTAAGACTCCTGACAAGTGAGTTTGGGAAGTCCATGTACAGAGACGATGTTTGTTGCTGAAGAGTCTCTCAAATCTCTCTTTAGTCCTTAAGGGCAATGTTATTGGGAAACCTACCCTAGAATGTCAGGCAAAATCGTAAAACAGTGAAACAGGCAATAGATTGAGTGAAGCACAAACAGGCTATCGTATCGTATACTAGGCAGAATCAAATACAAGAAACAGGAAATCAGGAAACCAAACAAGGAATTGAGGCTTGGTAACCTGTCAGCAATGCAACTCAATACTTCGCAAAGTAAGTATATTTTCACAGATTTTATATAGGCGTGCTGATTGCGCCTTAATCCTGTGCAGGTGCGAGTCGTTTACATGAGAGTCCGCTTGGTGCGCGTGCTGTCTGGAACACACCCGAGAGTCTATCTGATGCACATGCCAAGGCGTGCAGGTGTGACCATCTTGCATGAAATTAGTCCAAAAATTAATGTGGATATAAATATTTTATGCCAAATTATGGCATGCTACAAAAAATCTCATCTCATTATCTCTAGCCACTTTATCCTTCTACAGGGTCGCAGGCAAGCTGGAGCCTATCCCAGCTGACTATGGGCGAAAGGCGGGGTACACCCTGGACAAGTCGCCAGGTCATCACAGGGCTGACACATAGACAACCATTCACACTCACATTCACACCTACGGTCAATTTAGAGTCACCACTTAACCTAACCTGCGTGTCTTTGGACTGTGGGGGAAACCGGAGCACCCGGAGGAAACCCACGCGGACACGGGGAGAACATGCAAACTCCACACAGAAAGGCCCTCGCCAGCCCCGGGGCTCGAACCCAGGACCTTCTTGCTGTGAGGCGACAGCGCTAACCACTACACCACCGTGCCGCCCGCTACAAAAAATAAAGAAAAAAATCAGTCCTCATATCCAATTTATAAGTCAGAATGCAGTTAATGCATGAGTCCAAGTCTGAGTCATCAGTGCTGAAGTCCAAGTCAAGTCACGAGTCCTTAAAATTAGGGCACGAGTTGGACTCGGACTTGAGTACTACAAGCCTGACCAGAGTGTGTGCTCCAACTTTAGGTGGCTAGCACTCCTCAGCCTCCTGGGAAAGTCTATGCCAGGGTAATGGAATGGAAGATTCATCCATTAGTCAAACCTCAGATTCAGGAAGAACAATGTGGTTTTCATCCTGGTCGTGGAACACCGGACCAGCTCTTTCCCCTCTCAAGGATACTGGAGGGGAGGGTTAGTGGGAGTTTGCCCAACCAGTCTGCATGTGCTTTGTGGACTTGCAAAAGGCATATGAACGTGTTCCTTGGGGAGTCTTTTGGGAGGTTTTGTGAGAGTATGGGGTACCAGGCCTGTTGATACAGGCCATTAGATCCCTGTATGAATGGAGTGAGAACTTGGTTCACATTGCTGGCAGTAAGTAAGCCTTGTTCTCAGTGGGCATTGGACTCTACCAGGGCTGCCCTTCGTCACTGATTTTGTTCATAATTTTTATTGACAAGATTTCTAGGTGCAGTCAAGGGGTGGAAGGTGTCTGGTTTAGAGCTATCAGGATCGTTTCATTTCTTTTTGTAGATGTAGTCCTTTTGGCTTCATCAAGCTATGATGTCCAGTGTGCCCTGAGGTGGCTTGCAGTCAAGTGTGAAGCAGTTGGGCTGAGAATCACTACCTCCAAATCAGAGGCCATGGTCCTTAGCCAGAACAGGGTGAAATGCCCTCTCCAGGTTGGGGGTAGGTCACTGCTCCAAGTAGAGGAGTTTAAGTATTCTGGGATCTTGTTCAGGACGTGGGTGGGTGGGAAGGAACAGGAGACTCACGGGTGGATTGGTGTCGCATCAGCAGTAATGTGGATGCTCTTCTGATCTGTTGTGGTGGAGAGAGCTGAGCCAAAAGGTGAAGCTATTGATTTACTGGTCAATCTACATTCCTGCCCTCACCTATGGTCATGAGCTTTGGGTAATGACCGAAAGAATGAGATCACAAATATAAGGGGCAGAAATGAGCTTCCTTTGCAGCTTTAGAGATCTGCTACCCCCTGACCCAGATCGGATAAGTGGTACAGGATGGCTGGATAATGACACATTTTTACAGCTGAGAATTTTAATCTGTTTTGTTTGATAAAAGGAGAAAGTTGACATTTTTGTATGTGTTTATCTTTTGTTTTAGGCTCTTAACCATGTTTTTAATTATGTTCAGCACTTTGGTCAACTTTTGATTTTGAATATGCATCATAAATAAATTGCATAGGCACTTAGACTGCAACCTCCTATAATGAACTTTTTTAAACTATGTATTTTTTATTTAAGAGTGCGCATCTGTTGTGACAAGTGGGTTCATTTCAGTATTATGAACTTTTCAGTATAACAAATTATTTGGACATCCCCCAAGGAGTTCATTATAGCAGGGTTGCAGTGTATATATGTTCTGAAGTTAGACTTTCCTGCTGAAAATGAATGAAGTGGTTTTGGAGAAACCAGTACAAATAAGGTAGATTTTGAAAATGTCCAACCAAAAAAAAAAATCCCACCCCTCCCTTCTCCCCTCCTTCTAAAGCCACTCCTCCAAAACACATGAATCTATACGGCCTGATTTACTGCTAAAGGATGAGACCACAAGTGTGTTGGAGGAGAGTAGCACAGCACATTGTTGTCTTATCCAGTGAAGAAAAAACAAGCCAGATAATTCATTCCCTCCGTTGTTGCAGTCGTTGAAAAGCTATACCAGCGCTTGCTCTGGTTTGATCTCATGCATTGCCTGCCTTCATGTGTTTAGTTGGAATATCTTGAACCCACTTGTGAAGTTGGAATTATAAGTGCTTTGTTGTCTGAGTAAAATGAAATAAGCAGACGCAAGATTCCTTCTCACTTGTTTCTTGTGGGAATCCCGTTTTGATTCCGTAACACATTCTAAATAGCATTTGTTCTAAAAGTGTACACAGATTAGATTATGTATACAAGCAACAGCTGACAATAGTTGTTGGTAAAAATAAAGCATTATGTGCCATCCACTACTGAAACACTCTACCATGTTGAAGGGCATCCCAACTCGGGCATCAAAATTATTCACGAAGTTTCCACTTGAAATTACAAGTTGATGGCGTGTTCATGTGCAACTTCCAAGTCAGCAACTCCTATTTAGTCAAGTTTTTGTGTAATGCTTTTAACAAGAGACATTGTTGCAAAGCAGCTTTACAGAAAAATAAAGACTTTTTTTAAACATGAGCTAATTTTATCCCCAATAAACTTATCCATCCCTGATGAGCAAACCTGTGGTGACGGTGGCAAGAAACAACTCCATTAGAAGACATGAGGAAGAAACCATGAGGAACCAGATTCAAAAGGGAACCCATCCTCATTTGGGTGATAACAGAGCATGATTATAAATAACTTGCTTCTATAACTGTATCTCGTATAGTCACTGTGTAACTGGGAAATTCATCATAGTTTTAGCATGAAGTCTATTTTGTTATCAACTGTTCATCAACGGAGACTTGACTGCAAGACTGTTCATGACAACTGCAGTCCTAAAGTTATCATGGCGATTGTAGTCCTCAGCCATCATAGCAAAACTGTAAGTGTCCAGAGCCATCTTCCAAGTGCGACTTTCTACATCCCGATTAGGGGTCGACCGATAATCGGCCTGCCCGATATATCGGGCCGATATTCTGCATTGTTAGGGTTATCGGTATCGGCCATAATTTCCACCGATATGCCGATAACATGCCTTTTTGCAGCCATTTCGTTCCTAACGCGACTATCACTGCACGTCCTTTCCTGCACTCACCTCTCTGAGTTCAAGAACACGTCCCGCCCACCACAACATCTGATTTGTTTGGCACAAGAGATATAGCCAATCGACACATGTAGCTAAACGCTGTGAACTGTTTCAAGGCGGCTGTACGGGCACTCGGGCAGAAGCGGCACAAGGGATACAGCCAATCAACACGCGTAGCTAAACGCTGTGAACTGTTTCAAGGCGGCCGTATGGGCACTCGGGCAGAAGCAGATCCCACTTCAAGGTAAGGACACGCTGCTTTTGCCGCAATAAGTCACAAACACACAAGTTGCAAAAGCACAACATCATTATATGTTTACATTCTTCATCTACCACTCGTTAAAATTGTCCATTTGCATCTGTGTAGCCAGCTAAACTTAGCTTACGGAAGGAAGCACTTGAATTAGCCTACAACCAACTAGTCTCACTGAAACTACATGTAATGCTTCCTTCACTACAATATAATCCTCCTAAATTGGGAATATTAGGCTTGGGCATTAAAAGCATTAGAATGTAGATGGTTACTTGTTAAGTTGTTACATAATAGGGAGTGATAGCCTACTTTGTTTGATTTTACTTTTTAAAAAATGCTGCAGGCAGCTCCCTACACTTGATTTATTTAAAAACTACTTGAAGTTGGTAAGTCTTACTTAGCTCTTAGTGTAAAAGAATCCAGAGTGTATTTTCATTTATTTTCCACTGAAAATGGTGAGCTGTAATATAGTAGGGAGTGATTTATTTTTTTTATTGGTGAATATTTATTTTATTATTTCTCAATTTATTCTAACTAATGTTTGACTTTATTGTACAAATGCTGCTGGCATCTCCCTGCACAAAATTTCATGTTCAATTTTACAATTAAACATACATTTCATGGATATGAAGGTCTGTGTCAGTGTGTGCTATGTTTAATTTCATGTGAATTATAATGTTTACATTTATTGGTTGCACATATCGGTTATCGGCATCCCAATTCCATAATTATCGGTATCGGCCCTGTAAAAAACATATCGGTCGATCCCTAATCCCGATAGCATGTTTTGACATCCCAATAGCACATGTGGTATATTTACCATAATTCCAAAGCATATAAAGGCAAGAATTATCCAATCTCTCTTTCGTTATAGCTTTTTCTATTTCAGTCTTTCTTTTCTTGCTTTGTTTAGCAGTATAAACTGTTGTAGTTATAACGTGTCATGGTCCTGGGGGCCTCACCCCACCAGGACAAGGAACTATGTAACCTTGTCGAGGTGTGGCAGCTTGTTCCCACCTGGTGTCTGCCTGGGTCTGGTGCATGGGAGACCTGTAACCTTCAGGGCTTACAACATGAGGATGGTACTAATTAGTAGTTCTGACACTTTTGGCCATGAAGCATGTACATCATATGCAACATGCTGGTCCCCAAGCCTGGATAAACAAAGAGGGTTGCCATGACAGGCCCTGCAAGCCGGTGGCATAAAAAGCTTGCTGCATAAGAAGCTTCCTGCACATGCAACGCATGATCAGCCTCGTGACCTGGTCTGTCCGAGTTCCCAGACACGGAACGGAAATGGACAGGAACTGTTCCTTGACCGGCAGAAATGGAGATGCTTGAGAAAAGGCCGATCAACTGACAAGCACTTAAGTGCTTACCTTGCACAGAGTGAGAAAGTTATAATGTTAGTTGTAATGGAAATTTTAATTGCCCCGTCTCTGCCATTGTTGTTCAACTAGCTCCCTAGCTTTAATAATATTTCTGCCTAGCTTTTAGGAAGACTCTGGGCATGTGCAATGAGTGCATGGGCAGAGTGCATGCAGGTAGGTAAACAGATGGGCAGGTGGGCTTTTTATAGCACTGTGACTGCCACAGTTGACTTTTTTTATTTAAATTTTTTTTTTTTAATTGTCTGAGCATTTGAGTTATTCATTGCTATTGGGATGTAAAGAGAATTTCAAGAAATCTTTTATTTTATTTTTCCCTGGAAAAGAAAATCACCTACCCTGTCTTTTGGTCATGTTTTGCAGGAGCATTCATTGTCTTATTTAAAAGAAATGCAATACAGAAGTTGTAGAGACAGCAGACATTGGACTCTGTGTACCAGAATGTTTCTTGCTGGTACAAAGCAGCTATATAAAGTTGTTTCTTAGTTATGGCAGAGACATGCTCAGCTAGCTAAAATTCTGTGACAAGTATGTGGTAACATGGCGAGCATGATGGTGTTCACTACAGCAACCTGAAGGTTTGGAAGCTGATCTATTTTATCCTTTTTCCACCAAATCAGTTCCAGGGCTGGTTCGGGGCCAGTTCTGGTGCTGGTTCACAACTCGTTCAACTTTCGAACCAGCTGAGAACCAGTTTGCTTTTCCATAGCTCGGGGTGCTAAGGGGAGCCACGTCATTACGTCACTGTATACGTCAGTTATGTCGCTGCATTTGCATAAACCTTGGCGCGAACATCGAAGCAACAACAACACGGAGGAGGAGGAGGAGAAGAAGAAGAAGAAGCAGCAACAATAATGGATGACTGCTGCTTTACTGCATCCATGATATCTCGGTGCTTATTTAAAAATGGCGCCCTCTCACGGTCTTATTGTTGTTGGTCTTAACAACTCTGCCCCCCTGCGGAGTTAAGACTTATTATGTCAATAAGCAGTTCTTTCCTCTAGCCCAGCAAAGAGCTGGTGCTACCCTGGAACTGTTTTTTCTGGCCTAGAGCCAGTTCTTTGTCAGTGGAAACAGAAAACCCGGTTCCAAACTAAACACTGGCCTCGAACCAGCCCTGGAACTGATTTGGTGGAAAAGGGGTATTTGGGTAGTGTGTACAGGTGAAGAGGTGACGCAGTAGGACAGACTGAGGAACTAAATCTCTGCTCCACTGGTCATTACTTGCTTAGTGATGAAATATTTTGTGACTCCTGAAAAACCGATAAAGCACGAGTGGCCTTGTATTACTCCTGTGCATGACACAATGCAGTGTTTCCCTTAAGTTTACTAGTTTTTTGGAGGCTTTCTGAATGAAGATGGTTACCTGCAGGACCCCTCTCCATGGCTCCTATTACAGAGCATTTGGACCTGAACAATCAAAGCCGTCATATTTAAGTCTTCGTTTGTTTTAGAACAATAATTAGAATAATTTTTACAACTGTACCTCCCCGGCCCTTTGTGTGTCTGTCTCTGGGGGATATAATGGTAGGGGAAACACTGTAGTGACATGGATTACTGAAAATATTTAAATCTGACTAATTCGGTCAATCCATGTGGAATTACTGGAGCCCTCCCTATTAACCATCTCAGATTTGCTTCATACTTTCTAGAAATAATGTCACTATTCCCAATAAAATAGTCTACAAAATTTGAGGTGTGTATTTGCATTAGTGTCTGAGATATGGAGGATTTAGAAAGGGGGTGTGACCCTGTAAAAACAAGTATAACAGAAAAGTTGTAGGATTTCAAGGATGTCAAGCAAGTCCAGCTGCCTTCTTTAGCACCTACAGCTTACAATTACCTGGATGACTGAGAACCTTCACAGACATGCGACAGGAAAGGTTAGAATTCTGTAGGTCCTTGCTTTTAAACTATTCATGCTCGATTAATGAAATTGTGAGGGGTTTGGAATGGCCTTCACTGTGTGTTTTTGCTGTGTGTGTACGCGCACACATGCGTGTGTTCACTGCTTCAGATGGGTTAAATGCAGAGGACAAATTTCACTGTGCTTGAGTGTGTATGTGACAAAGGCTTCTTCTATGAAGGCTGTGTGTTTTGACCCTTTTTAGCATTTTCTGGAAATTGTCTTGAATTTTTATTTTCTCTCTTACACTCACTTGCACATGCACACTCCAAGCACCAGGTTAAACTGGTCATAAGGGCCTTTGGAAACACAAGTGTGGACTAAATTTGTCTTGCTTTCCACAGCTGAAATATAAATGATGTAGCTTAGGCCTAGTACTAAGACTGAATATGCAGTGCTATTCAGTATAACTGCATCACATCAGTAATGAGAATGTGAAATCTACAACCCTAATTCCAAAAAAGTTGGGACACTATGTAAACTGTAAATAAAAACAAAAATGTGATAATTTGCAAATCATGGAAATCCTATATTTCTTTGAAAATAGTACAAAGACAGCAGATCACATGTTGAAACTGAGAAATTTTGTTTTTTGAAAAATGTGCTCATTTTGAATTTGTCAGCAACACGTTTCAAAAAAGTTGGGACAGGGGCATGTCTACCACTGTGTTGCATCACCTCTACTTTTAACAACACTCTGTAAACGTTTGGGAACTGAGGAGAGCAATTGCTGTAGTTTTGAAAGTGAAATGTTGTCCCATTTTTGCACGATACACAATTTCAGTTGCTCAACAGTTCGGGTCTCCTTTTGGCCCTTTTCCACTACCCTTTTTCAGCTCACTTCAGCCCGACACGGCTCGCGTTTCGACTACCTTAGAGCAGCACGACTCAGCTCGCTTCAGCCCTACTCAGCACCCAAAACTCGCACGGTTTTGGAGTAGGGCTGAAGCGAGCCAAACCGAGCCGAGTGGGGCTAGGGGCGTGAGGAGACACTCCCCTGTGCACTGATTGGTGAGGAGGAGTGTCCTCACATGCCCACACACGCCCCGCGAGCACGCTGGGATCTGTAAACACCGTAAACCCGGAAGAAGAATAATTACGAATTACGAGAATTTCTGAAGCCTTATGCGCTTCGCCTCATCTATACGCTCTTGCCAGTATCTGTTGGCGTTGTCGGTGACAACAAGCCACAGCACCAAGACCAGCAACACTAACGACTCCATGTCCTCCATGTTTGTTTACTATCCGGGTTGTGAGACTACTGCTTAAAAGATCACTGATGTCACTGTTTGCGCCGCCTAACGACATCATGTGACGTCCACCCACTTTCGCTAACTCCACCCAATGTGTCCACCCACTTCCAGCCAGCACGGTTCAGCGCGGTTGTAGTCGAAATGCAACTCCAACAGCCCCACTCAGCTCGACTCAGCCCAACTCAGCACGGCACGGCTCAGCCCAACTCAGCCGCGTTGGTAGTGGAAAAGCGGCATTTGTCATATTTTGAGCTTCATAATGCGCCAAATGTTTTAAATGGGAGATAGGTCTGGATTGCAGGCAGGCCAGTTTAGCACCCGGACTCTTACTACAGAACCATGCAGTTTTAATATGTGCAGAAAGCAGTTTGGCATTGTCTTGCTGAAAGAAGGAAGGCCTTCCCTGAAAAATATTTTGTCTGGATGGCAGCGTGTTGCTCTGAAACATGTATATATCATTCAGCATTCATGATGCCTTCCAAGATGTGCAAGCTACCCAATGTCACGTACATTTAATGCACCATCATACCATCACAGATACTGGCTTTTGAACTGTGCACTGATGATAAGCCGGATGGTCCCTGGCCTTTTTGACTTGGAGGATGTGATGTCCAAGATTTCTAAAAAGAATTTTATATTTCGATTTGTCAGACCTTGGGACAATTTTCCACTTCACCTCAGTCCATCGTAAAAGAGCTCGGGCCCAGAGAAGGTAGCTGTGTTTCTGGATATTGTTTATCTAGTTTTAACTTGCATTTGTGGATGCCGTAATGAACTGTTTTCATAGATGATGGTTTTCTGAAGTGTTCCTGAGCCCATCCAGTGATTTTCCACTACAAACGTGTCTGCTTTTAATGCAGTGTCGCCTGAGGGCCTGAAGATCACAGGCATCCAATGTCAGTTTTCAGCCTTGTCTCTTGCATACAGAGATTTCTCCAGATTCTCTGAATCTTTTAATGATGTTATGTACCATAGATGTGATCCCCAAATTCTTTGCAATTTTACATTTGAGGAACGTTATTCTTAAATTGTTGTACTGTTTGCCCAAGCAGTCTTTTACATTAAAAATGCTCCTGCTGTTGGCAGCTTCAAATCTAGACTAAAGACCAAGCTGTTTTCAGATGCTTTCTGCTAACTGATGAATATTGTCGTCTCTGCATGTTTTAAACTTAACTTTTATGCTGCTGGTTTTTTTACTTAACTTTCATTTTATTTTATTCCTACTATTGTTTAATTTTTATTTTTTCCCCCATTTATTTTATGTAATTTAATTTTCTATTGTTTACTGTTTTGCTTTTGCTTCTGTAAAGCACACTGAACTGCCACTGTGTATGAAATGTGCTTATAAATAAACTTGCCTTGCCTTACAGAGCGGTGAACCCCTCCCCATCTTTACTTCTGAGAGACTCCGCCTCCCTGGGATGCTCTTTTTATACCCAATCATTTTACTGACCTGTTGCCAATTAATCAAATTACTTTTTTTTTTTTTTTTTTTTTAGCATTACACAACTTTTTCAGTGTTTTGTTGTCCCTGTCCCAAGTTTTCTGAAACGTGTTGCTGACATCAAAATGAGCATATATTTTTCAAAAAACAATAAAATTTTCAGTTTCAACATTTGATATGTTGTCTTTGTACTATTTTCAATGCAATATAGGGTTTCCATGATTTGCAAATTATCGCATTCTGATTTTACTGATGTTTTACAGAGTGCCCCAACTTTTTTTGGAATTGGGGTTGTTTCTGCAATGCAGTCCTCAGTTACAGTAAGGCAAGTGTCCTCTTCAAATGCCACTGCAAACGTTGGCTTGAAATATTCTGATTTTATTTACATGCAACAGCCACTCATCATTCATGACAGTATACTTACATATATGCATAAATATGGTCACCATTAGCCAGCAATGAAGCTCAATGTGTATTCAGATTATTTTGGATTTTTACATATTTGGGAGACGTCTTTGACCTGAGGGTCTGCACATGAAACTGCTCTAGCAGGTGTTTCACAGAGGATGGCTTATATATTGACAAACTTTGAGTCTGATTAGTGATGAAATGGCTTGTTAAAAAGTTGTTGACAAGTTGAATCGGAATGATTTGAAGACAAATGGACAAAGTATGTGTTTATTCTACCCTTCAAATTCAAAACAGATGTCCCGTCTGGAGTGTTAGTCAAATGGTAACATGAAGTACCAGTGAGAAACAAAATAAAACCGCTTCAAACTGGTGCATCTTATTTATAGCCATGAGCTAATCACCATGGTAAAAAGCTAACTATTCAGTCATGTTAGTTCCTTAAGCAGAGATTTATAAGGAAAGAATTTGATGTACCTGGAACGTCATGAATTATACTTGAAATACTCATGCTCTAAGGTTTGGTTTGGTACTTTGCCCTGGTGAAAAACCTCACAGGATCTTTAAGGATCCATGAGCATTGTCAAAGACCTGCCAAAGATCCTTAAAGATAAGAAACTTTAAAGGATCTTAGAAAGAGCTTCATATGCAAAGTCATTTGTAAAGATCCTCAAGGATTTGACAACGATCTTTTAAGGATCCTATAAAAAGCCTCATAATGATCCCTGCAAAGATCTTTGCAAGGATCCTTTAAGATGTTCAAGGATCTTTCAAAAATCTTAGAAGGATCGTTCTAAGGATTTTACTAGGATGTGATCAGGATCTTTGTCAAAATCTTCACAAGATCTTTGCAAAGTTCCTTCAAGATCCTCAAAGATTTAACAAGGATCCTTTAAAAAGCTTAACTGAAATCTTCAAGGATTTAATCAGGATCTTCTAAGGATCCTTGTCAAGGTCTCTAAGAGATCTGTTAGGATCCTTTAAGATCCTTGAGGATCTAATGAGGCTCTTTCAATTTTTTAAAATGATCCTAATTCAACAGAATTGGCAAGGATGGAAATAGATTGAAACTTTTACATATGTACAAAGTAAGTAAACTTACATTCATAAGAATTGGATAAGGATATACCACAGAATCCTGAATAGCCAAAATCTTAAAGATTTTGAAAGAATCTTTCATGATTTTCAAGGTTACAATGATTTTGAAAGGATCTTAAGGATTTCATTAAGTTCTTTTTAGAATATTTTCAAGATCTTCACAAGACCTTTGCATGCATCTTCAAGGATCTTTAGAATTCTTGACCAGATCTTCAAGGATCGACAAAGAGATTTTAATATCTTGACAAGATCTACAAGAACCTTAAACAAAAAATACACTCAATTCCAAACAAAACAATTCTTTATTGATTGTCTCATATCATGAACACAAAGTTATGTTGAACATTCAGGAAAAAGCAAACAGATGGCAACATCAATCTGTGCTTTTTCTTGAATGTTCAACAACTTTGTGTTCATATTATGATGGAATCAGTAAAGAATTGTTTTGTTTGGAATTGAATGTGTTTAAGATCCTTGAAGATCTTTTTGAGGATCTTTTGAGATCCTCAACAGGATCCGCCAAGACCCTCACAAAGAATTTTACGTATCCTTGAAGCTCCTTTTAAGATTTTACCAGGGTGGGTTCAGTACAGTACTGTATTACCATGGTAGAATGGTAATGGTACTAGTTCGGTACCAATGAAATAAAAAAAAAAAAACACTCATTATTAATAAAAGTCAAAAGATGTATTCTTTAAACACTGCTTTAAACGTGTCAAAACATTGACAGAAGCAGGAAGTCAGTGGGTAACAGGTGTAGAAAGGATTTGCTAGTAGGCTAATTCTGTAAACATCTAAGTTTTTGTTTCTATAGACATTTTTTTCGTTCATGAATTCATTAAGGAGTAAACTGCAAAGTAGGCGAAGGCTGTGTCCACACAAGTACATTTTAGTTTGTTTGGCTCTGCTAAACTTTCATGGCAAGTGATCTAGTCTGTTAGTGGGATGCAGGATGGCAAATATTGTGAATAAGTTAACCTTGGGAAAAAGTTTGGTACCTTTTTTATTTTCAATTTGTGATTATGTGCATCTTCCATTCCTGGAGTTCTTTGTACAAATTGGGGTGTATGTGCATTAAATATTTAATCAGGTTAGATGTATTGCCTCCTACTGCCACACATGACTCAAGGCACAATTTGCACAAAGCCATAGGAGGGGATGCCACCTCTCCACTTGCCTTAAAAGCAAAATATTGCCATAACTTGCTCCGAGAGCCTTGTTTCTTGATGAGCTGCAGCAATCTAATGCTGCTAGTTTTTTCAGCAGTTGCTGAATCCATAGCGTCTTCCCAAACTTGGCTAGATAACGTGAGGTGGTGTGGCAGGTCAGAGGGAGCGCTCTTCCACCTTTACTTGTCACGCCCACAAGCTGCCAGCTTATTCTTAAAGGGTGGGCAAAAGAGTGAACTGTTAAAGGCGTGTTTCAAAATATACTGGCTAATGCAGTAACGTTAACTACTGAAATTTGTGAAATTATGGTACCATATCATTTTCAAATGTCAAAAAGAACAACCCTATCAAAGTTGTACAGGTAGGATATTTTTAATTGGATGATGTATTAATTTGCTTTAACTGAAGCAGTTTGTAACATTTATTCATTCATTTACTTATTTCTTAGACTTTTTAAGCTGATGATCTCATTCTGTATGTTTCTCCTGTATGTTTTCTTGTACTGGCCACTTTCTTTGTATCCTTATTTTGTGAGGGCAGATGCCTTCAACTAAATGATCTGGGGAACAAATCCAGGCCCCGTAAAGTGTGTGTGTGTACACACTTTGACTGACTTATCAGTTACCTGGATGGTTAAGGTGTGTTCAATGTGCTTTTGAATCAAGTGTGTTATTCATTTTGTTACATACAACATAAAAGCCCATATAATCCCCAAATCCTTTACACTCGATACTAGAAGAAGCAAACATGAGAATAACTGACAAAGCCTCTGCAGTTCCTCTGGATAGACTCTTGTCTCTCATACCAAACCTAAGAGCAGTTCTTAGAATATTCACAGGATAAAAACAGAACATATGCTTTTACATTTTTTCCAGATCTGTTGAGTGGAGTAAAATGAAAAAATAATTTCTTGCCAGCATTGCCCATAGTTTATAGGCAAAATATTCAGTTTCATTTTTCTTAAAGCTTCAACTAAATCATTGGAGTGTTTTTCCGCCAGATGTAAAATATACTTGTGTGGGAGTCGGGAGAGCGAAGCTGGTGGTGGGGGAGATGGAGGTTGAAGTGTGGATTATCTTGTTCTAGTCCCCTCTCTCTCTCTCGCCCTGAGACCTCTTGGCTCTTTCTCTGTCGATCAGACGCAATACATTTAC
>NC_083596.1:33168713-33203713 GCF_027579695.1 Neoarius graeffei
CTGGCGGGATTGACTCTGCCCTAAGGGCTATTTTCTCTCTCTCTCTCTCTCTCTCTCTCTCTCTCTCTCTCTCTCTCTCACTTTGCACCATTACACAATAAATATTCAGTGAAAATATTTTGTAAGCGCGTTTCATGAACCAAGTTATAGGATTTGTTGACAACTCGCATCGAGTTCGTTACACTTCTACCCGGCGTGAAGCACTCAGTCATGTGGTTGTGACATCATCGTAAACAAATCCGTTCTACTCATCCAGACGACTTCACAACGGCAATGTTGCCAGATCTTTCCACTCTGGAACCCGTTCTCAAAAAGATTGCGTTTTGGGCACCCAAAACGCCGGTGCCATGTGGACGCCAGGCCTAAACGATAAGCAGTTGTATCGGAGTCGCCTGAATCCGTTGCCGTGTGGACAGGGCCTAAGATGTGGTTAACTGTTATCTAGAAAACGGCTACAGTGAGGGCTCACGTTACTCTTTTAGTTTGCTAGCTATTAGGCTAAGTGCCCAACGTCAACTGTCATGCTCCATGGAAATGGTTACCTATTTTCAAAATTCATTTTACATTAATTCAACAGAAAAATACACTCCAAAAACATCTAAACTTATTACCACTGTTCACCCTCATGATTGAGCAAAGTAATGATCAACAACAGCAAAAATATTTTGACATGCCCACCTTTTGTTAGTCAATAGTAAGCTTGTTCATTTTAAGTTTACATAGGTTACAAAGGAAAGTGTAACTTGTGCCATATAAATCTTTCTTGCTAATAAGCCTTAATAAATATGGCCATGGATGTTCAATAGGCTTAATTTCACTTCTACGTAGAAGAATTCATCCTCTGTAGTTGTACCATGATGTTTTCCAGACAGGTCCATGCAAGTTGGCTTCTACACCAATTAGAAATATTGAATATGGTTTCTAGTGAATATAACAGTTTACATATTGTGACTTTTTTTTTTTTTTTTAATTTTTGTTTAATTCAAAAAAATTTCAAAAGTAGCTACTAAAAATGCAATTAAGGTAGTAGTGTTGCTGCTTGGAGCTAGCTGCATCCCAACAGTGCTCATTATCCTTACAAAAAGTGATTTATCTGAATTACCTTTTATCTATTTGTCTCCTGAAAATGTGTTTCCTGACTAGATTAAAGCAAATTATTCCAAGTGATTGATTGGTGGTACAGGATATGATGATGTGTCTGCTCAATAAATGTGAAGTAGCAAAGAAAAACTAGTCCACAGTTTCGTTTAACACATCATTAAATCCAGGTTACTGATTTATCAGCATTACTGCATTCCACTGGACTGTTCTAACTGTTATTTATGGTTGGTGATCTGCTGTAGCCACAAAGTGTGCAGAATATTAGGAACTCCTTTGAGACTGTACCTGTACTGTGATTGACAAACTGACACTAGTAGTCGTGTATGTTTGTTTTTTTTAAAATAAACAATTGAAAGTTTCTTGCTAGAAATCAACGGAATACAGTGATTTAAGGTTTAAGCTTTAAAGAAAAGGAGACTGTTGCAGTCCAATCTGGCAACACTAGCAGTTCCGTGTTCAAGCTGTTAGGCTTGCTCTAACAGACTATGGCTACAAACTGTCCGGCGCAGACCACTGTTTTGTAAGACAACTTATTTTGCACAATAATATTTTTCTAAAGTCCATTTTTTGCTTACACAATTTTTTTTTGCTTACAATTTAACTTGTGTCTTAATAAACACACAAAGTTCAATTGTTTTGTTTTTATTGACATTCTTCAGATGTTGGACACACACACACACACACACACACACATACATATATATATATATATATATATATATATATATATATATATATATATATATATATATATATATATATACACACACACACACACACACAAATACAATGACTTGTTTATGTACACAATTCACAGCTATGCAACAGCTGTACAGATGTATTTGGTGATACAGTAAGTGAGCTAAATTTTAACAGTGCAAACAATGCCACAAAAAGAAAAGATTCATGCCATTGTCATGATTCGTTGTCATGCCGACCGAGGCTGTTGTGTTTCCCGCTTGTGGTCTCGTCACTCGTCACTTCCGGAAGTAGCTCGACAAGTAGCTCGATAGGGTATACATGCACAAAGTAGCTCGGCAGAAATCGCATAAACTAGGTCGTGTAGCTCGATTCAGAGAAATCAAGTTCGGTTCAATTTCAGCCGAATTAAGGTGTATACATGGCATTTTGAACTTCGATTTCAGTCGAGCAACGGCAGAAATTCGATTCTCTCTATGTGCATGTAAACGTAGTGACTGGTTAGCATAGTCGCCTCACAGCAAGAAGCTTCTGGGTTTGAACCTCACAGATGACGGTGGGGCCTTTCTGTGTGGAGTTTGCATGTTCTCCCTGTGTCTGTGTGGGATTCCTCCCACAGTTCAAAGACATGCAGATTAGTGGTGCTTGAAAGTTTGTGAACCCTTTAGAATTTTCTATATTTCTGCATAAATATGACCTAAAACATCATCAGATTTTCACACAAGTCCTAAAAGTAGATAAAGAGAACCAATTAAACAAATGAGACAAAAATATTACACTTGGTCATTTATTTATCAAGGAAAATGATCCAGTATTACATATCTGTTAGTGGCAAAAGTATGTGGACCTCTAAGATTAGCAGTTAATTTGAAGGTGAAATTAGAGTCAGGTGTTTTTCAATCAATGGGATGACAATCAGGTGTGGGTGGGCACCCTGTTTTATTTAAAGAACAGGGATCTATCAAAGTCTGATCTTCACAACACATGTCTGTGGAAGTGTATCATGGCATGAACAAAGGAGATTTCTGAGGACCTCAGAAAAAGTGTTGTTGATGCTCATCAGGCTGGAAAAGGTTACAAAACCATCTCTAAAGAGTTTGGACTCCACCAATCCACAGTCAGACAGATTGTGTACAAATGGAGGAAATTCAAGACCATTGTTACCCTCCCCAGGAGTGGTCGACCAACAAAGATCACTCCAAGAGTAAGGCGTGTAATAGTCAGCGAGGTCACAAAGGACCCCAAGGTAACTTCTAAGCAACTGAAGGCCTCTCTCACATTGGCTAATGTTGAGGAGTCCACCATCAGGAGAACACTGAACAACAATGGTGTGCATGGCAGGGTTGCAAGGAGGAAGCCACTGCTCTCCAAAAAGAGCATTGCTGCTCGTCTGCAGTTTGCTAAAGATCACAAGGACAAGCCAGAAGGCTATTGGAAAAATGTTTTGTGGACGGATGAGACCAAAATAAATAGAACTTTTTGCTTTAAATGAGAAGCGTTATGTTTAGAGAGGAAAACACTGCATTCCAGCATAAGAACCTTATCCCATCTGTGAAACGTGGTGGTGGTAGTATCATGGTTTGGTCCTGTTTTGCTGCATCTGGGCCAGGATGGCTTGCCATCATTGATGGAACAATGGATTCTGAATTATACCAGCAAATTCTAAAGGAAAATGTCAGGACATCTGTCCATGAACTGAATCTCAAGAGAAGGTGGGTCATGCAGCAAGACAACGACCCTAAGCACACAAGTTATTCTTCCAAAGAATGGTTAAAGAAGAATACAGTTAATGTTTTGGAATGGCCAAGTCAAAGTCCTGACCTTAATCCAATCCAAATGTTGTGGAAGGATCTGAAGCGAGCAGTTCATGTGAGGAAACCCACCAACATCCCAGAGTTGAAGCTATTCTGTATGGAGGAATGGGCTAAAATTCCTCCATGGCGGTGTGCAGGACTGATCAACAGTGACTGGAAATGTTTAGTTGCAGTTATTGCTGCACAAGGGGGTCACACCAGATACTGAAAGCAACAGTCACATGCTTTTGCCACTCACAGATGTAATATTGGATCATTTTCCTTAATAAATAAATGACCAAAATACACAGTCAATGGGATTGTACAAGCCAATGCATACTTAGTGCTAGTCTCAAGCCTGGATAGATTTGGGAGGGTTGTGTCACGAAGGGTATCCAGTGTAAGATGTATGCCAAATCACATATGCGGAGCAGATCTGCTGTGAGCCCTGTGATGACCTGGCGACTTGTCCAGGGTGTACCCTGCCTTTTGCCCGTAGTTAGCTGGGATAGGCTCCAGCTTGCCTGCGACCCTGTAGAACAGGATAAAGCGGCTAGAGATAATGAGATGAGATGAGATCTGCTGTGACAACCCTGAATGAAGAAAAAGCAGCAGCTTAGTCATTTTATAATAAGTAACATTGCTGTCTGTGGCCCTAGACATGTTTTTGAATCCTGCATTCTTTTCCAGAGAGCAACGTCTCGAATCTGTAGCTATGAACTTCCCAATTGCCACACTCATTTTTTTTCATCTGGATGGAAGGTTTACATACCAAGTCAAAACTTTTTAGTTTTTTGAAACTTATTTGTCTGCCTCACAAAAAAGAAAATTCATAATAATCTCAGACAGAAAATATCCCTGTCCCAGATTCTGGGGCTACTAATTTGTCCATCCTGATTCAAGATGTTTTTACATACTGAGAATTTTTGCAATACTCTGAACATAGATTCTTAATCGCAAACTCCTTGTGCTTTGGGGCTGCACTTTCCTTCTGTGTGTAAAACTTGCCAATGGTGCTTTTGTGAATCTTCCCACTAACAAATTACTCCTGGCCTCTGCTATAGAGCTTTTCTTCTTTTGTGTACTATTAACATGCACACATCACTTACTTTCTCTTTCTCCCTGTTCTCTCTGTAACCCCCCGGTTGAATGTCATGTTTTTTGTTTTGAGTGAATAGACATTTGTCCTCTGTGTTTTCTGAACCAGTGTATATAGGAGTGTATTGTTTTGTAGGCACAGTTTACTCATATGGTTCTGGGCAGTGTTTCACTTGCACTGGTGTGCTGCAGATGTGTCTGGTTGAGCAGGTATGTGTGTACACATGTATTTCCACCACTCTGGCCTGTATTAAACTAAGTGCTTTGTTTTTTTGCAGATTAGAGTGTAATGGTCTAATGGAGCTGAACAGAGATGAAGTCCCTGTTTATGTGAGTATGAGAAGCAGACCTCTTTAGACTCTCTTGCTTCTTTTTGTCTGTATCTCATATTTCTTTATTCATTTGGAAAACAGAGGTAAACAAAATCACATGCAAATCAGTGCAAATAGAGGATTTTTGCTGAACACACAAATGGAGCTAGGCAAGTCAGATAATTTGCTTCACTGCTTCTATTCATGTTTTCACACAGCTTTTTTTTATGTTTTTTTTATTCTATCAATTTCTGCTCATTTATCTTCTCACTCCTACCACTCCCTTGTTCATGTGAAATCCCCCCCCCCCCCCCCCACACACACACACTTTCTTTATCCTCCTGGGATCTGTCCCTTAATTCTCTCTGCCTGCCAAATGTCATTTATTTGAGGTCTTACCTGTGTGCGAGGAAAAAAGGAAAATTTGTTTGCTATGAGGGTGACTCATTTTATACAGTAAAATCAATTACAACATTGTATTTAAAAATTGTATTTATTTGAAATGAATTTGATACAATTACTGAACCAGTCAAAAGTTTGGACACGCCCTCTTATTCAATGGGTTTCACAGTTTAAAACCTATTACAATGTGAAACAAGTATAAAATGCACAAACCACCACAAATGTACATTCACCAGTCACTTTAATTGGAACATCTTTACACCTGCTCATTTATGCAGTTATCCAATCAGCCAATCTTGTTGAAGTTACACAATGCATAACATCATGTAGATTCAGGTCCATCGCTTCAGTTCATATCAGAATGGGGAATCTTCAACTGTCCAGTTTGGGGGAGTTTGTGTCCATGATGGCCTCAGATTCCTGTTCTTGTCTGACTGACAGGAGTGGACCCTGATGTGGTTTTCTGCTGTTGCAGCCCATCTACCACAAGGTTCAATATTTTGTGCATGCTGAGATGCTTTTCTGCTCACCATGGCTGTAAAGGGTGACTGAGTTACTATATCTTTCCTGGTAGCTTGAACCAATCTGACCATTTTCCTCTAATCTCAACAAGGTGTTTCAACCCACAGAACTGTCACTCACTCAGGGTTTTTTTTTTAAATCCCCTGCTGGCCGAAAGGCCTGAAGGGAGATTATGTCGTGGTGATGTCCGTCCTGGGAAGGGTACTCACTTTATGAAATCATCAACTCTCACAATTGTTGGAGGAATTTCACGAAACTTGACAGGATTCTTTGTTTTATGTCGTCAATACGCATATTGCAATTTCGTTCAATTCAGTCACATTTTTACCAGAGTTATGGCCCTTGATTACCAAACTTGTATGTTGACAATTTCATGAGTGTGTATGAAGCACTTGGAACATAGATATGGTCACCAGCGGGGGATATTGTGCTCTTGGAGCACTCTGGGGGGCACCATGCTATGTAAACTATAAAGACTTTTTATTTATTTATTTATTTGGGGTGTGTGAGAGTCCCAGAACCGGTATCTGAATCCAACCCAAGTCACGGAAATCACTTTCTTCATTTCGATGTTTGATATGAACATTTTAACTGAAGCTCTTGACTTGTATCTGTATGGTGTTTTGCACTGAACTAATACTACATGATTGGCTGATTAGATAACTGCAGGTGTACAGGCATTCCTATTATGTTGAATAGTATTTAATTACAAAGCGATGGCAGTCTTGAGTCTCATCCTAGATAAAAAGGTGTGTGTGAGAGAGATTTTATACCTTAACAATGCCAACCCTGTCAGGAAATGATTCCACTACTGTCTTGAAAGAGTGCCTGTCAATTTTATCCCACTCTCCTACTGACTGTGTTCAGCAAGGTTTCGTGTGGTTGTTCACCTGCTGTTCCAAATAATCCAAGTGGGATGGGTTGGGTTTGTTTGTTTTAATAAATAATGGAATTGAGGCTTTTGGCTCATTGGCCAGGAATATTAGGATATCTGTCCTATTGAAATGTTAGCTGTATCTGAAATCACTCATTCATTCACTACTCCCAGTGTCTAGAGAGTTCTGTATAGACCCTTTTCAGTCACATGACCTTCGTAAACGCGACCACCATTTTGGACATGTAGCGGACTTCGGCTCGAATTGGTTTGAATGCAAGGAAGGCGACAAACGGAGAACATACAAGAAAAAGGAGCGAGATGCAGAAAATACCTTTGCTATCCAGCGACGTAGGGCATTTACAGGGCGAGCAGAGGGAGAAATAACAGTAACGACACATTAGCAACGCCGTACAGAAATAACGGTTTTGGCACAGACCCTTTCGGTTCTCGCTCATCTAGCTGCTACAATGACTGCTTAGACTGCAACAATAATACCTAACACACATTTAAGTATCCGTCGTAAAGACGTGAAACTCGTCGAGTGACGAGTGTGTTCATTGATAAGCTAACACAATCTAAAAGTAGACATACCATCACACTGCCCTGGCGCTGTGTACAGTTTACCTTCTACGGTTTGTGCACTCACTATTTGCCATTACTTTCTCCAACCGTTGTGACAGATTACAGGGAACGGCCTGGATTTAAGAGACAAATACATATTCCTCTTGTTTTGAACACTTATTTGTAGGCAGTGCTTAATTTGTAAAGTGGGAGGTCCCGGAGCGCAGAGGATGAGCGGCTCCGGAGCAGGAAAAAAGAGGGGGGAGGGGGGCGCGGCGCTGCGCTTCTGGGCATGTTTTGTAATAACACTGCAAATTAAGTTCATCTGCAGATATTTTGTGGATGTCGTTTCATGAGAGAAATCACCAACAAGACAGATATCAAAATCAGACATTAACACTAAATAAACTTGCATTTTTTTATTTAATTATTTGGTTTTTTTTTTGTTGTTACATAGTCAAAAGAGATGTCGGATCACCGGATCCAGTGTAAATAGCTGCCGGAGCCAACGCCCGAGGTTCCGGAGCGCGCTCCGGCTTGCTCCCCCTCAAATTAAGCGCTGTTTGTAGGACACTGCCTCTGATCTGTCCTACAGTCTACCAACAGCAAAGGAACACAACGCTAGCTAATGTCGTTAGCTAATAGCTACTACAGAAGAACAAAGAGGTTACAATGGGTTGTTTTAGCCTATTTGGTTACACACTCGCCGCCACAGAATGTTAACAGCAATGTAATGCTTTTTCTGGCTAATTTTATTCGTCTTACCTCCAACAACGTGGTCACTACACAAGCGCTGGTATGCCGAGGGCTGCCAATCTTTCCTGTTTATGGCCGCTATCCATCTTCTCCGTCGGGATCCGATAAAATGATAACCCTTGCCTTGTTTGTTGATGGTTACTACATCCAGGTGCACAAAAATATAGTGGCATGACGGAAGTCTTGCTGAAAATAAACACTTTCTTTGCTGCCGTTCCTCAATGCTGGCTGTGATAAACTACTGGTAGTACATGTCCAAAATGGCAGCCGCATTTGTCGTGATGTCACGTGAAAAGGGTCTGTAGAGGACTATATAGTGAGCTCCTTGGTAAAATTGAAAAAAGAAAAAAAAAAAAAAAACACTTGCGGACACTACTCTGCCATGCGGTTATTTACGTCATTACTGTCGCACAATTAAAATGTGTCTGATCAGTCGGCTGGTGGGTTTTCAAAATGATAAATGCGTGTATGTATTTTTGTGATAAATGTATTATACTGAGCACGTTTCCCACATTAATAAATACAAAGCACTTTGTGTTTACGTCTTTCAGTTCCTTTAAATCAAGGCTGAATACTTTCTTCTTTTGCCGTCTTTTATTAAATCAAATTTGAGGCTTTTGATTAATTCCTCGCTCTGCACTGTAAATTTTTTTTATTCTTGTATTTTATCTGTCTTATTTTTAATTAAATATTCTCTCGTTGCTGCAGAGGGTGTTCCTCTCTGTCGTCCACCATTTTTCTTGCAGCATGACCGCAATGCATCTTGGTATATATTGCTTGGTTAGTGACTATCAGTTGTACACTACTTTTCATGATGCATTGTGGGATACTATGAGTCCACTAATGTAGGGTGTAATAATTCTTGTTATACATTTGGACAGCACTGCAAAATGGTTTTGATAGAGATGACTCCCTATACACGCTGTAGTGAGTGAGTGATTTCGGACACAGCGGTTGTATGATTCACGCTTGTGATGCCATGAGACTAACATGATGTTAATGTCCAGATAAATGAAATGGAATGAAACTACTTAGAACAGGGGTTCTCAACCTTTTCCACTTTGAGGCCTACTTATTCATACTTGTAACGAGTCAGGGCCCATTTAAAAAAAGAAAAAAAATCCTCAATTATTTTGCCTTATCTATTCGATTAGAATGTAATAATCTACTGTAAAATGTATTAAAGGAATGCAATATCACTCCTCGTTACAGACGGGAGCCAAGTAATTAAATAAATGCAATAAAAACAAACTGTGTTTAATTGGAGGCATTGTATTTAAAACTGTATGGATGTGCCAGAAGCCAACATGATGCCCTGCATGCATGGTTTTATCTCTATCAAAAGGGATTAATAATCCAGAAGTGGAGTCTGTTCAATTAATACAAGAACTTTATTGCCATGTTTGTGTACAGCAAACAAGCGAGTTATTAAAACCAATAAGTATGTTCAGAAGAAGTGAATATAGAAACCACTCAATGGGATAGATTCTCACACGCTAACAAAAGGATTTTTCCTATGAGTTGGAAAATGATCCATCCGTCGAGTTCCTTGACATCTCAAACTACCTGGTGCTGCAGACGTCATTCTACATGGTCAAACAGATGAAAACCTGGAAGAGCATGGAGCCGTACAACTTTTTATATATGACTGGGTTAAAGAGCTGGGGATCAGGACACAAGAGAGAGTGGTAGACAGATCTAAATGCAGGAAGAGTGTTTATTAACAGGTGAGATTTTAAAAAACAGTGGGTGGTAAAAGAAAGCAACTGGACTTGCATGAAGATTCTTGAAGACGTTTCACCTCTCATCCGAAAGGCTTCTTTAGTTCTGTCTGACTAATAGGGAGTATCAGGTATTTATTCTTTCATTGAAGAAAAGCAATCCTAAGGTGTTGTTGAGTCATCCTGCTGGTGTGGGTCACTGGGGGCTGGGTGTGAATGGCCTAGAGAGTCGTTGGGGTGATCAATGGGTTGTTGGTTCTTTCTGTCCTCCTGTGAGTCACTGAAAACAGCTGGGTTTTGGGTTGTCTGGGAAGTATGCCAAGGACTGCATTGTAGGTGGCTGATAAATGGTGTCTTAGGCCCTGTCCACACGGCAACGGATTCAGGTGAATCTGATAAAATTGTTTATCGTTTCGGCCTGGCGTCCACACGGCATCGGCGTTTTGGGTGCACCAAAACGAAATCTTTTGAGAACGGGTTCCAGAGTGAAAAAATCTGGCAACGGAGCCGTTGCGAAGTCGTCTGGATGAGTAGAACGGATTTGTTTACGATGACGTCACAACCACATGTGCTTCACGCCAGGTAGAAGTGTAATGAACTCGATGCGAGTTGTCAACAAATCCTATAACTTGGTTCATGAAACGCGCTTACAAAATATTTTCACTGTGAATATTTATTGTGTAATGGTGCAAAGTGAGAGAGTGAGTGAGAGAATAGCTCTTAGGGCAGAGTCAATCCCGCCAGCAAAGATAGGGAAAAAAAAAAAGGAGCGATCTCACCTCTTCAGATGTTGGTTTAAGTCTGACAGTACAGTCCTCAAAAAGGGTGTAGAAGAACAAAGTAATCCATCAACGTGTAGCATTCAATTTATTCCAGACCATTAAAGAATTCTGGAGGATATCAGAATGTTGGCATACCGGCTTTCATCTACCCCCATTCATTCCTCTTTCCACGTCTCCATTCAAAAAATGAGCACGTGATTTAAAGGGACTATATCCATAGGATAGGGAGTGAGAAAGTGTGTGCGTGTGACAGGGATAGTCACTGTGCGCGTGCGCAAGCGTCTACTTCTATTGTTCTGGTGTCTCCGATGGGACCGTCTTACAGCGCACGTAGTGGTGTGGCATGTGTATTGCATCGTTTTCAGCAAGCGTTGCGTTGCCATATGAACCTGAGATTTTACTGATCCGTTGCCCATGTGGACGCAATATTTAAAAAAAAAAAAATCTCGTCATGTGGATGTAGCCTTAAGGCCTCTGCATGCTCTTGCGACAAAGCTTTCACAGATAGCTTTTCGCAGACAGTTGTAATTTATCGTTGAGCAGGGAGAAATAGGCGTGCGCGATGTTATTCACTGCCACAACGCAAGGGGGCGCGAAGTCGCGAAATCGCTGGGAGTAGTTGGTGGGTGTGGTTAGTGGAGTGTTTATCCTCCGGTTACTTATAATGACTAGAACTGGAGTCGTATAGATGTACGTACTTCCTCACTTCCTCAATCAACCGCTCTTCGTGCTGCTCCATCTTCGCTCGTGTTTTTAAAAATGGCGGTTGTGAAAACAAAACAAACCGGGAAAGTAGGGAAGCGGAAGTGCGTGTACAGCGGATGTAGAGTGGACCAATCAGAGCCCTCTTGTCTGCGACGCTGTCTGCGAGGCTTCTGCGGTGGTCACAATTTTTGGGAGGTGCGCGCAGAGCGTCTGCGAAGGTGGGGGGGCTACGCAGACGCTGTCTGCGACGCTATCTGCAAGGACTGGGTTGTCAGCATAAATTGGCCTTTAGACCACCACCACCTCTGTTCAGTGATGGCCATTCCAGGTTGACAAAAATGGCTTCTTTAACTCCTTGCTCATACTAACGATCCTCCCTGGCTAAAATGTGTATGTTGCAATCCTGAAATGAGTGTCCTTTGTTGTTAAGATGAAGATAGACAGCAGAGTCCTGGCCTGAGGAACTGGCTCTCCTGTGTTGAGCCATGTGCCTGTAAAGCAGTTGTTTTTGTTTCCCCAATATACGAGTCCGTGCATTCCTCACTGCACTGAATTATGTACACTATGTTGTCCTGTTTGTCTGGCTATTCTGTCCTTAGGGTGGACCAATTTCTGCTTCAGGGCGTTACTGGGTCTGAAATGTACCGGAATGTTGTGTTTGTAGAAGATCCTCATGAGTTTCTCAGATACACCAGAAATGTAGGGAATGACAATGTTCTTGCGTTTGTTCCTGTTGTCTTCCTTGTCCGTTATGTTCCTTTTTGTGTTCCTTGAAGAAAGCCCAGTTGGGATACCCACAGTTCTGAATTGCTTTCTTGATGTGATTTTGTTCCTTCTCTTTTCCCTCTACCGTTGTAGGAATGTTCTGAGCCCTGTGTTGCAAGGTCCTAATGACCTCCAATTTGTGTTCCAGTGGGTGGTGTGAGTCGAAGAGTAGGTACAATAGGGGGCACTGGTGAGCCCATGGCACATCCATGCTTCTGTCTGTAGAGACTTTAATTAAACTGGAAATAGGTGGTGGTCAGGTAGAGGTCAAGGAGGGTGCAAATCTGGTCCATGGTGAGGTTTGTTCTATCCAGTAAGGTGCTGTCTTGGAGTTGTTTTCTAACAGATTTGACTGCTTCTGTGGTGGGAATGCAGGTGAAAAGAGAAGGAACATCATAGGAAACCATGGTTTCATCGGAGTCTAGTTTGAGGTCTACAACTTTAGTAACAAAATCTTGGGAGTTTTTGACGTGATGTGATGTGTGTTTCCAGCAAGAGGAGCCAGGATGGTGGCTAGATGTTTGACAATGTTATAGGTGACCGAGTTTACACTGCTGATGATAGGTTTGAGTGGAGCTCCTTCCTTGTGAATCTTGGGGCGTCCGTATATGAGAGGAATGGTTTCCCCAGGGTACAATCTGTAGTACAGATATCGGTTGATAGCTTGGTCCTTTTCTAGCTGTTGCAGGCAGCTAACAACTTTCTTTTTGTAACAACTGGTGGGATCCTACCTCAAGGTTTCATAAGGTGGTTGTGTCGCTGAGGAGACTGGTCATCTTTGAGTGGTAGTCCGCTGTGTTTAGCACCACTGTGCATCTCCCTTTGTCAGCAGGAAGGATGGTGATGTTCTGGTCTCTTTGAAGCAAAGTAAGAGCCCTCCTTTCTTGGCTGGTGAGGTTGGAGGGGGTGCTTTCACACTGGCAAGAGCAGTGGATACCTTCAGTCTAAGTTGTTCTGCCTCTGTGTTGGTCATATTTCAGGGATTCTTGAGATGAGGGACAAAACCTGTCCGGGAGATAAAACTCATTGTAATGATTAAAATGTGTTTAGAAAATGTCAAATAACTTGATTAAACAATAAAACAACAAATATATACTACAAAATGTTAATGTTTTTTTACACATATATTGTATTTTAAATAGCCTAGTGTGCTGCCTGAACCTAAAAATACCCATGTCCGAAAGCACGTTTCATGACTTCACAATACTTAAATAATTGTTTAAAGTACATTAAAACAAACAAAATTGCTACTGTGATCATGTATTTTAAATGAATATTCAAACTGCGTAGGAACCAACCATTTAAAAAATATATTTATGTACTTTTTACGGGATTGAAATCGTGTCCGGACTTTGTCAACACCATAAGAATTTTCTAAAAACGCAAAAAATCAGGCAATATAGTGGCCAACTCACATTCTAAGGACCCCTTTTCTGCTCCCTGTGTGGTGGACATGCCATGAGGGCTCTGCTCTGGTAAGTTAATATTTCACATATTTGTCTTAAATTATCTTCTTTTACAAAACCACCTATGTCACAACCATAGAGTGTCAACACCATGGTCGATAAAATTCAAGGTTTATGTGATTTTATTCAGAAATAAAAGTTTAATCTAACTTTATTTTGGAGGCCATAAGCAGCTGGTGAAAAACAAGATGGCTCCTGCAAAGAAAACACGTTATGATGAAAAGTTGAAGATTTCGTCAACTCCATAAGACTCCATCAGACGTCAACTCCATAAGAAAATTTGTCTTATGGAGTTGACCACTTAACTTATGGTGTTGACAAATGGGACTTGAATGTATTATTTACCCATTTAATTAAATTTTATACATTGACATTGTAGTTTTATTATTTTATATTTTAATAACATACATTCATTCAATATGAAATACACAGAAGATAATTATTTCTTTTGTAATACTGAATTCAGTCTGTATGTACTGTGTGTGTGCGCGCACGTGCGTGCGTGCGTGTGTGTGTTCATTATGTGAGAAATAAGTAAGTTACAATACAATACACGTTATGTTTTCCATTTAAGGTGCTTAAATAACAGAGCTTTTGTATTATTTGAACAATCATATTTGTTGAATATGGTATAATTATTATTATGCTGATTTCAATCTGCCTATTATAAGGAAAGTAATGGCCCTTTTCCACTACCCTTTTTCAGCTCACTTCAGCCCGACACGGCTCGCATTTCGACTACCAAAGAACAGCACGACTCGGCTCGCTTCAGCCCTGCTCAGCCCCTAAAACTCGCACCGTTTTGGAGTAGGGCTGAAGCGAGCCGAAGCGAGCCGAGTGAGGCTGGGGGCGTGAGCAGACACTCCCCTGTGCACTGATTGGTGAGGAGGAGTGTCCTCACATGCCCACACACGCCCCGCGAGCACGTTGGGATCTGTAAACCTGGAAGAAGAATAATTACGAATTACGAGAATTTCTGGAGCCTTATGCGCCTCGCCTCATCTATACGCTCTTGCCAGTATCTGTTGGCGTTGTCGGTGACAAGAAGCCACAGAACCAAGACCAGCAACACTAACGACTCCATGTCCTCCATGTTTATTGTTTACTATTCGGGTCATGAGACTACCGCTTAAAAGCTCACTGATGTCACTGTTTGCGCTGCTTAACGACATCACAAGACGTCCACCCACTTTCGCTAACTCCACCCAATGTGTCCACCCACTTCCAGCCAGCGCGGTTGTAGTCGAAATGCAACTCCAACAGCCCCGCTCAGCTCGACTCAGCCCAATTCAGCATGGCACGGCTCAGCCCGACTCAGCCGCGTTGGTAGTGGAAAAGCGGCATAAGTCAAGTACACACATGTATACATTTCATCAGCTTGTGTCCAGCAAGCTAAGTGGAGTCCACCTACACTATGTCAGCAATGATGATTTCCTGACTTATGATGCTGTTCTCCCCCAGTCCCTACGATCCATCCCGGGAACAAGAAAGGTTCATCAAGTTGTAGCTCAGGGCAATATGATCTACTGTAGGCATATTTCATGCTTTTGTAATGAGCCACAAATCTGCCGCTGTTTTAATCCAGTTGCACACCACTACACTCAGCATGCAGATGAACATGGGGCTGTTCAGAGTCCTCTTGCGATGTTGGTAGAAGCAATGGAGAAGGAGCCATCCAGAGCACCTGAGGGCTTAATGTCAGCAGTGGGGCTGAGTGATCTCCACACAGGAGATTGGCTCTCTGTGGTTTACGACTACAACTGGTGGCTGGCTAAAGTGCTTAAAACCGATCAAGAACATGGGGATGTCCAAGTAGAATTTTTTTCACCCTCATGGGCCAAGCAGTCGTTTCCAGAGGAAACAAGGGGGTCAGGATGTCTGCTATGTCCCATTTGCTGACATCATAGTCAAACACCAATCATCACCAGTTCGTACAAGCCGCTCCAGAGAAATCTATCAGCTCTCCCCAGAAGTCATGGACTTCATAGATGAAGAACTTTTCAATCGGTTGTTGCAAGGTCTTTAAATTCATGCCATGACATTGGATGAGTTCAAGATTTTCAGAGATGTTTACATTCAAAGGCTGAATTACTGAATGTTCTGAATGTTCTTTGTCCATGATCCACATATTTGATGAGATGGACTGTTCAAGAGATTAGAAAAGTCTACTGCCCAGTTACTGTTTTTAAAGTGGGTGTGAGTGCAAAAAAAAAAGTTTTTGAAGTTCAATGGTCATGGTAAATGAAGTTATACCCTGTTCTCTTCTAATCCGTCAACACCGTAAGATGTGTGTCAACTCCGTCAACAGCTCGTCAACTCCATAAGATGAGTTTTCTTTTCATTTTTGTTTTTAAAAGGAGATTTTATTATATTGTCTCAGATTATCTCAATAAAAACACTGCATTTCCTAAATGAATTTGTAATTTTTATATAGCTGAATACCATTGTCTGTTTTTTAGATTAAAAACTAAATGTGAAAATGTATATTTCCCCACTAATAATAAGCGATAGCTCCATAATTTATTTATTTTAAGTAATCGTAGTAGTGGCGGCACGGTGGTGTAGTGGTTAGCACTGTCGTCTCACAGCAAGAAGGTCCTGGGTTCGAACCCCGGGTCCGGCGAGGGCCTTTCTGTGTGGAGTTTGCATGTTCTCCCCGTGTCCGCGTGGGTTTCCTCCGGGTGCTCCGGTTTCCCCCACAGTCCAAAGACATGCAGGTTAGGTTAACTGGTGACTCTAAATTGACCGTAGGTGTGAATGTGAGTGTGAATGGTTGTCTGTGTCTATGTGTCAGCCCTGTGATGACCTGGCGACTTGTCCAGGGTGTACCCCGCCTTTCGCCCATAGTCAGCTGGGATAGGCTCCAGCTTGCTTGCGACCCTGTAGAAGGATAAAGCGGCTAGAGATAATGAGATGAGAATCGTAGTAGTTTGAAAATGTGGATAGATCAGCACAGATTAAAATTATCTCCAATATTCAAAAGAACTGCAATAATTTTATTCAAAATACATATTTTCTAGGTTTCTGTGTGTCTTATGGTGTTGACAAAATTCCATGCTTGTCCAGCAATCATGACAAAAATGTTAAAAATGTTAAACCTGGGAGATTGTATTTTGACAGCATTAAAAGGCCAACATCTGGGGCAACTATAATATATAAATATATTTTGGAAAAATCAACATTTTATTTTTAGAAATTAAAAACCCATTTTATCCCTTGTCTCAAGAATCCCTGATTTTGTTTTTTCTGATGACTGACTCTGTGGCTGTGATGAGGTCTACCACTGGTATCTGCTCTGTTGAAACTGCAAAGTTTAGTCCCTTGGATAAAACATCTTTCTCTGGTTGGGTGAGTACCCTGTCGAATAAGTTCTTCACCCATTTCTCTTCTGTGTCTGGTTGTGTAGCCTGGTCAGATTTCTTCCTCCAAGTCAGCAGTTCTGTCTTGCTGGAGGAGGTGGTTTTAGACAGCAGTGTTTGAAATTTGCGCATCTGTCGTTCCTTGCCTTTTGGTATGTTGTGAAATCTGTGCCTTCTCAGTGAAATCAGAGACTCATTCCAAAACTTCACTGGGAAGAAGTACTGTCAACTCTTCAAACATCAGTTCAGTCTTGTTCTGGAGAGTATCGATGGTGAAATGTACTTGTCTCATTCTCTTGTTGAGAAGCTGCTTCTGGGCTTTCTGGAGGATTATTTCACCCCTGTATCCTTTGACGGTTGAATACAGGTGTAGGCTAGTGGGGATAATGTTGGATTGTTGGCATCTTGGGTTGAAACACAGGTGGTTTCTATAGTCTGCCAGTTTTCTGGAAGTCCTCTCATACTCTCACACCAGTCGAAGGGTTCTCATCCCAAAGTGCGTGGAAAGGTGTCGTCTGTGAAGATCCTCAGTCATCCAGGTCATAGTAAACTGTGGGTGGTAAAAGAGAGCAACTGGACTTGCTTGAAGATTCTTGAAGACATTTCACCTCTCATCCGAAAGGCTTTTTCAGGTCTGTCTGACTAATAGGGAGTATCAGGTATTTATCCTCTCATGGATGAAAAGCAATCCTAAGGTGTCGTCCTTTGACAAAGGTACCTTTTGACCAAGGTAATTCTTTGACACCTTAGGATTGCTTTTCATCCATGAAAGGATAAATACCTGATACTCCCTATTAGTCAAACGGAACTGAAAAAGCCTTTCGGATGAGATGTGAAACGTCTTCAAGAATCTTCAAGCAAGTCCAGTTGCTCTTTTACTCCCCACAGTTTACTATGACCTGGATGACTGAGAATCTTCACAAACAAACAAAAACCCTCATTATTTGGCTTCAGGAAACACCAAAGGGACCATGTCCCTATAACCCTCAAGGGAAAGGATGTGGAGAGAGTCACCAGCTTTAAATTTCTAGGCACCTACATCAGTGAGGACCTCACATGGTCAATCAACTCTTCTCCTCTGGTCAAAAAGCTCAACGACAGCTCCACTTTTTACGGTCACCGAAGAACAGCAAACTGTCTGCAGAGCTTCTCTGTACCTTTTACCACTTCCATTGAGAGTGTCCTCACATACTGTCTTATGGCTTGGTATGGGAACTGCACAGAGGTGGACTGTGAGAGTCTTCAGAGTGTCATTAAAACTGCAGGAAAAATCATTGGTCTCACCCTGCTCTCTCTTGAGGACATCTTCAGGACCTGCTGTCTCTGCAGAGCTCACACCATCATGGAAGATGTGACGCACCCTTGCTATTACCTCTTCTCTCCGTTACCTTCTGGAAGGCACTACAGGGCACTCAAAGCTTGCACCTCCAGACTCAGGAGTAGTTTCTTTCTAAGAGCCATAACAGAACTGAACAAGATAAAACACTGCCCAAATTGAACTGGAACATTGTTTTATCCTCAAGTGTAATACTCAAGTGCAATAATGACCTGTACAATATTTCATCTATACTTCCTGCCACTTTTAACCTTGCATATTTTAATGAAGAGGATGTCTGTATAGGTGAATGTTTTCTTATGTGCATATTTTTTTTTAAAGTTTATTTTATTCATGGACATGGGAGCAGCAATTTCGTTGTACAATTGTGCAATGAGTCTATTCTATATTAACAAAAGCAAAACAGAAGGCAAAATATTTAAACAGTGTTATAAACATGGCTAGAAACAAATATGACCGTGATAATGCTTTGCAAAGCCTCTGTGAAAACAGTGTCTGTATCTGCTGATTGCGCTCAAATCGGTACCAGACGTTTCCCATAACGATCGGGTTCCAAATGCGCACACAATGCGCTTCGTGAGTGTGTGGCCGCTTGAACTGCATTAGGCTTAACCACACAAAGGCGCAGCAGTCAAGTGTTCACCTACTGTGTGACCACAGCTCAAGCTCACGTGTATATCACCACCAAAATGTCTTTTTCATTGATAACCTATTGCAAAGTATCGTGAGCTGCAGTGTGACCGTAGCTTAATGAGACGGATGTGATGACTGATGCATCCCAGCAATTGTACCCTACTACGAGTAAAAAATTAACTTCAACTTAATAAATTTGCAGCCCAGTGGTTGAAAAACACTGACTTAGAAGATGTCTCTTAGACACGCATGTGTATAACACACTTTCACACACCACAAAGAAGGTACTTATTAATGACTGGGGGAGAGCAGATTAATGTTAACTACCTTTTAGTGTTAACGAAGCTTTCCCTAAGCCACAGTTTATTGTTACCAATCCATGTATTTAGACAAATAACTTGTGTATAAGGTGAGAAATAAGATATTTACAGATTTTTCTCTCAGCTGTGATGTGCCTTCTGTGGTGATCAGTGACTGAGGCTCTATCCGCACTAATGTTTCAGCTTTAAAATGTTTTAAAATAAATTTTCATCCAGATGAGTGATGAGCTTTGTATCAGAAATTATCCCTGTCTACATGAACACACCTGAAAACCCATATCACATGCCCATTTATGTACACTGGGCATGTGTGTACTGGTATAAACAGTTGATGCCATTTGTTTTCTTCTAGAAAAAGGTCACGTGATGGGAGCACTAAGAATGAGGGAAGGATACGTCGTGACTGAGACCCAGTCAGGAAATAAACATGGGTGTCTGTCATCATTTCCAAATGCCTTTGTTTTTGCCTGTCTACACTAAAACACTACCATGGAGTTTTCAAACTGAAACTGGGCCAGCTGAATTTCCAAAAGTCTCTGTTTTTTGGGGCTCGAAAACTGAAGTTGTGTGGATGGCAGGCATAAACATATTCTATTTACACCAAAAATGTATTGGTGTAAATACAGTATAGCCTGAGAATTTCAATGGTGCTGGTTCATACTCACTCACATGGCAGCAGCAAAACTGACCCAAATGCTGGGTTATCACCTTTCTGACACCCCCCCCAAAAAAAAAAAACACTGGGCTGCAATGAAAATCCAGCCATTTGTCAAGTAACCTACTGGAAAGTTTTATACAATAACCCAATCAAGTGCTCAGCCCAGGAGTTTTATATATATAAATATAAATAAAAAATTTGCTAGGATGAGCTGCATGTACGCATGCGAGTAGAGGTCACGTCAGAGTGCTGCTAACTCCATTAGCATTTTGGATGAGAAAACTAATACTATAAAACGTCCATTCTGTAGGTGTGAAGTGCAATGCTGTTATCTGTATTTTATGTCCATTCTGTAGGTGTGAAGTGCAATGCTGTTATCTGTATTTTATGTCCATCTGTTTTAGTGCTCTAAATATCCATATCTGAAGTAGAAATGGCACCAGCGTGGTCAAGATGGCATGTGAATTCTAGCTCTGACAGATCCTCAGCCTCATGTACATCAGTCATGTTCATGAATTGTCTCAAGTAGAGATGAACGATAGTATCAAGTATAGAAGTACATTTCTAATCCCACGTTGTCGTGGTTTTGTACCTGTCTGCAATATTTTTACATTTTCTAGCAAACTTAATTTTTGTTTCCCCAAAATATAAACAAACTCATAGCCAAATTGGGGGGAATTGCCACCCTGACCAGGCAATTAGACACATGTATATTAGAGTGGGGTGGCACGGTGGTGTAGTGGTTAGCGCTGTCGCCTCACAGCAAGAAGGTCCGGGTTCGAGCCCCGTGGCCGGCGAGGGCCTTTCTGTGTGGAGTTTGCATGTTCTCCCTGTGTCCGTGTGGGTTTTCTCCGGGTGCTCCGGTTTCCTCCACAGTCCAAAGACATGCAGGCTAGGTTAACTGGTGACTCTAAATTGGCCGTAGGTGTGAATGTGAGTGTGAATGGTTGTCTGTGTCGGCCCTGTGATGACCTGGCGACTTGTCCAGGGTGTACCCCGCCTTTCGCCCATAGTCAGCTGGGATAGGCTCCAGCTTGCCTGCGACCCTGTAGAACAGGATAAAGCGGCTCGAGATAATGAAATGAGATATATTAAAATATGGGTCCGTCTCAGAAACTGGTCTCTCATTTGGGACATTATTCTTATTAAACATGACAAAAGAAACATTGAGTCTTCGGTAAATGCAAAAAATAAATAGTAAAATTAGAAAATTTATTTTTTTGACCATAAAGATCGTATCTTGCTTTATCTGGCCTCCACTGTGGAAAATTTTTTTTGATTACAATTCAAATGCTTTTGTAAAATTGATTTACATATAAAATAACATCATGAAGAATTAAAGCCCCTCCTTCACAGATGAGTGAAAATATTGAATAAATTTCCTCTCTTTGATTGCTTGGGTTAAAAATGCCAAGTTATGATTACTGAATTTGATTATTCACTTAAATATGAATAATGATACGTTTTGGGTATTTGATATGGTGAAATGGGACACAATGGAAAAATCAAGAAGACACCGGAAAGATGAGAATAACGGCGCTGTTAAAAGAACAGCGACTGTATCGGCTGAAGGTCGCGCGGGTCTCTGCTGAGGCGCGCGCCAACAATGGGACGTCACTACCGCACCAGATGGAGCGCGAGGCGGGGGCAGGGCAAAATGACTGGCCGTAGATTCTATCAAAAGTTTGATCTAAATTGACCATGGTTGCAAATTATTGGCCAAAAATACGCAAACACTACGAAATATGAAAGTAAGATGAAAAAGAAACATTCTATTGCCTTATACTGCAAGACTAAAACAAAATAAACCTGTCAAAACTCACCTTTTCAGTGATTACGTCTGAACAGATTACTCATGTAACAAAGACCGCAAATGGAAGCACGATCAACTTCTGTTGGAGTGGAAAATTCCATTCTACATATGCAAATTGTTAGTGTGTCCTTCCCCGCACACAAATAACATGCTACGGTAAAAAATAGGCCATGACTCTTTTTATAGCTCAGAAATTCATACAAGACCAGCTTGAAACATATTCTATACCTAAGGCCATCCTTAAAAAAAATCCATTTCCTGTCCACCGGGTGAGCAAAAAAATTTTCAGTCGGGAGGGAGGGATTTATTTTTTTTATATTTTTTTATATATATATATATATATATATGGATGGATAAGAAATCGCAATGCTGTGTTTGCTTTTTCTTTCAGTACTTTTTTATTACAAAAGCAGACACATTTAATAAAATGACAGTTTAATCAACTGAAACTTGTACAAAAACTTTAAGTTAGCATTTTAAATGTTGACTGCAACATTTGCAAAACTTTTACAAAGGTACTTAAAATGTCCGACACACGGACTTTTTGTAGTTCTAAATCGACCGTTAGGCCTAGTTCGGATGAAATTACACTATTAAAATGATCACTGAATTATTTGTTTTTCTGAATCTTGACTATTTTGTTGTTCGCTAGAATACCATTTTGTGATTTCACACTTAAGCAAAATTTAAAACTCCGGATCTGCTTCCTTCATGGTGGCTGCCATTTTTTTGTGCCGCACAGCGCATGCGCAGAGCTGATTCAGTTCAGAGTGCGCGCGCACTCGGCGGAGGCAGTAGTGTGTCGGAGGGAACAGAAGCAGAGATAACGCTTATTTTGTCTCCGGTAAACCAGTCTTCTCTCGTTCAATTACGTGCTGGCATCAAAAGACACCGTTGGTTGTAAATGAAACCAAACTGAGTCGTTGGAGTGTATTTTCATACACAAATGGAGAAATTTTTCGCTGAGTGTTTAATTGTGTAGCCCCACTGCAGAGCGTTGTCGTTGTTAATTCATAGCATGCTCAGCTGCGTGAATGTGTCATGCACCAAAAATAAGAGATTTACAAGCCAGGAACGCCTCATGATGCAATACGCAAGAAAAGAAAGATGATTTACTGCCATTTTACTTTGTATTTGAGTAAAGTGAATAAATAAATGGTCTGTGGAAAATACATTTAAGCCTGGGAACTGTGTGCACAGGAGTTTATTCCCCCCCCGGCTACTTATTTGTCATGCCTGGCTAGTATGAGCCTTAGTGGAAAGCCCTGGGAATGTGTAAATGTCAAGTTCGATTTTAGATTTACGAACCCGAAAAAAATGTCGAAAAACCGGCATTAAAAAAAAAAAATTCAACCGCACAAATGGCACTCACCCGGCCGGTGGACCGGAACCAGAACATTTTTTAATAATGGCCTAACTTTCAGCTTTTATTTTAAAAAACAATCGCAAATTTATAACTAAATTTTTTGGTGTAGTGATTTTAAGTTACTACTTTTGGTGAGGTAGTGATCTTGACCCTGAGGCTTTCTGTTTAGATCAAAACACATGATCGTATTGGTTGTGTATGCGGAAAATGGAGTTACAACGGTGATCAAATATTTTGCATGATGTTTTATTACGGTTATGATTTATTTTGTGAGCGAACCAATCCTTAGGTGTATAAAGTTACAACTTGAAATATAATTAGTGATAACTGTAGACTTTTCAGTGGACTACAACCTTTTTAAGGGAATGCGATGTAGTCAACCATTTATCATGTCCCAGATCAAGCTGCCATTTTTCCACAAATTTGCAGAACTTTTGGCAAATTCTGAATAAAGTATTCATATCAAAGATTTAGTTTTATCTGTATTTTTCATCATTTTATTTCAAATTAAAATCAACATCACCATTCAAAACCGTATAGTTTATTGACTGAGTATATTTAGTGGGGTACCCCCACAGTACCCAGTTTCTGAGACAGACCCATATATAAATATCAGCTGAACACGTTATCTGTTCAGTGTGAATAAAGCATTTATATTCTGTTGCATACTTAGTTTTAGGATGCAATGATCTAGGTCATTGTCACAGTGAGACTTTTAAAGCAGAGCTATTGTGATCATCACAATGCCTCTTTTTATTTTATATATGACCTTTCATTTGTTCAGATCTGAATATCTGGTTGCAAGGTCTTGTTGACTTAAATAATATAAATGGTAAAAGTACACATTACTAATTATATATCACTGCAAATAATTTTCCTTTTGAATAACCTCTATTATACAAATTGAATAGAAGGCTGGACTGTTTGCTGGAAATGATTTTCATATTTACTCCACCCTTTTACCTTCCATCTGTAAGTTTTACATGTAACCAGGATAAAGTTTCAGTCTGGTTCTGTGACCTCTGCACAAAATAAATGGATATGTAAGGTGTGGTACCCTTTTAGCAGGTGACTGGGAGTATTTGTTATTCCAACTGGACCTCTTTTAGGGTTTAATGTGGATGGCATAATATCAACTCGCAACTAATGGCTCGATAAGACAACTGGTCTAATTTGCAGGAGCTGAAAAAGCATGTGTGCGTGTGTGCGCACACGCACATGGGGTGTGACAAATGGTTAACATATTGGTGTAAAATACTTTTCAGGTGTCCTCGAATATTCAAGAGATCAAGTGTGTGATTGTATTTTAGTCAAGTAGAATATTCATTGATATAAAACACAAGACTTCTGCGAGCGTTTGAGTTATTTTTGAGCTTTTTATGTGCTGGTTAAATTGGTTGACTTTATGTTGTCATTCAACATTCTTACAATCTGTGAGACTTGACACTTTTCTGAAAAGGCTCTGACCATAAATATAATTTAATGTAGGTGTAGGGACAGAGCTGCTACGTGATGGTAAACATTAAGGCCCACTGCATGAAGAAGTTGAAAAGTTCCACACCTCTTCAGATTCCTGATGCTAATTAGTTTGACTGGTTATTTTCAACTGTGTAGTGTTTTTATATGGCAGGATTTGAAAAAAGTACTGCATGCCCCAGCATTGAGATGCTTTGTTCTGCAGAGAAGTTTATGAACGCTTTTGGAGCTTGTTGGGTTTAAACAAGCTTTTGAGATATTAAGTTTGCTTCTGCAAAGGTCAGTACTGAGAAGTAGTTTTTCTTTTTGTGGCTGGTGGATGAATAATGTAAAAAAAAAATGCTAGTGATCTTTGTATTAAGTCTACCTGCTTGTCTTCTGGGTAACTGTGAATGCAAAACCAATAGCCCACACATGTAACCTGTCTGTCTCACTCTGGTGGTATGTCCACCCCTCAACTAAGTGAGCCAATATGAAGAATATAAAGCTGGGAAAATGTTGAGAGTAAGAGAGGCTTGGAAAGGGCTAAGTATGTGAACCTGCACAATGTTTGACATGAGCAAACATGATAAAGGAAGTACTGTAATGCCCATTTGTCAGTTAGTTGCCTGGTAATGCACTGTGTAAATGTCTGTTTGAACATGAGTGATAAATGCTAGTCGAGCTACAGGTAAATGGATTTACAGGTTGTCTTGTAAGCATTTAGAGGTTAAGATGGATAAGAATTCAAAAGTATGTGTGTTTTGAGATTTCTGATTATGAAGGTCTTATTACTAAACCATTTTAAATCAGATTATTTCATTACCCTTTATCTGCACTTTACGTTATTCGTCCTCGGGGGGGAATTTTATTTTATTTATTTAAAATGGTATATTGTAAATCACTGTAGTCAATTACACGCACTGTGAGATCCGATGGTTGTTGCTGACTGGAGTCCTTGCACTTCAGGTAATAGACTACTAGTGACTTTCTTCCACAATGCACATTTGTAACTTGTACTTTAACTATACTATGAGATGGATTGTAATGAATGTAAACGCAAGGAACCCGAGGGAAGATGCATTCCGACATTTGTCATTAGCTCCTACAGTATTTGATTGCTCTTTTGGCTTCTGTAGAACGTTGTCCCTGTGTCCGAAATAACTCCCTACTCACTATATTGGGAACTACGATATCGAGGACTACATAGTGAGCTCATTGATAAAATGAAAAAACACTTTTGAACACTACTTCGTCGCACTGTTATTTATATCCTTACTGTCGCACAATTAAAACGTGCCAGATCACTTGGCTGGTAGGTTTTCAAAATAATAAATATATGCATATATTTTTGTGATAAATGCATATACTGCAGGCCCGTAGCCAGCATTGTGGAGGGGGGGGATCTTTTTTCCCCAAAAGTGGACTTCATCTGGCCCCCTACTCCCGTACCCCCCAAATACACGAGCACACTTCAAATCTTCTAATTTAGACATTTTTTTATTCGTTATAAGTTCTCTGTTGTCTAACTTATTATCTTCCTACAACTGTGCTGTGACTTCATTGTCTGTCTCTGTTGCTCACCTCAGTTGTCTGTTGTTGCTCTCCCCTCCTCTGTCTGTCTGTTGTTGCTCTCCTTCATTGTCTGTCTGTTGTTGCTCTCCCCTCCTCTGTCTGTCTGTTGTTGCTCTCCTTCATTGTCTGTCTGTTGTTGCTCTCCTTCATTGTCTGTCTGTTGTTGCTCTCCCCTCCTCTGTCTGTCTGTTGTTGCTCTCCTTCATTGTCTGTCTGTTGTTGTCTGTCTCTGTTGCTCACTTCAATTGTTGTTTATGGCATCAGAACACTCCTGATCTGCCCATGCTTTAGCATAAAAAAACAACAATAATTTCTAATTGAGATAAATGTTTCAAGTAATCCTGAGATTGAAATAATATCGCACAGCCCTATAAGGACAATTAATTTAAAATTGCCCAAATGCAGCAACAGTGGGTGTTTTCACACACACTGGTCTGAACATTTTCATTTTTCAGCTAGTGCACACGTTTCTTTTCACTCTGATCCAAATGCCAAACCACTGACAGGGCGTCATGTTACCATGATGCCATGTTACCATGACGACTGAAAAACACGTGCTCTTAAAGTCTCGCATTTTACTGTCTTCACACCACACCACAGCTCTGATTTCCCAAGCTGAAAAAAAAATAAAAGCAGCCCCAGGTCCGACGCTACTAGTACCTAGCCATCGAGCCACCTAACTCATCTCTGTGTGTGCGTGTGTGTGTCACTGACACACATAGACTGACGGACGGGCTGACGCTACCCCCACTGATCACTCTGACAGATCGATCTACCACTACTGTTGTAAACAAAAGAAAAACAAAGTCCTGCACTCAGCACCTTACCCATTTTGGCCCTTTTTTGGAACATGGCGCCAATATTTTGGGACAAAGTAGCAGCAGATTTCTTGCGTTTTCTGTCTTTATCTTCTTTTATAGAGGGCTACTGCGTGACGTCACCGTACCGCGAGATTGTGCTAGGGCGCCATATTGGAAGACCAAGTACATGCATACATACATACTCACAATATAAAACAAAGTATGAGCGAGAGTAAAGTGACACGATGGATGATAATTCGGGTTATGTGAGTACATTACCAGCTGCAGAAAGAGCACGGTATGTGGAGAAACTGGCTGTGATTGATGGGTTTGACCCATATGATAAGACTCGGGGCAAGGGAGAGTGGATTTTTTTATTTCATAATTTATTTTTAATTTACTAATCTGTTTTTATTTATATATCTTTGAATTATTTGGACATGGGGGAAAAACTATATTTAAAATCCAAAGAGGGATGGAGGGAGGAAAATTAAAACAAAAGAAAGAAATGAAATATAGAGTAGAGTATATTTGATAAAATTAAGGATGTTTTTATTCAGTAAACATTTTTAAAAAATGTTCTACAACACTCTAGCCTAGTGACTTACCAGTAACAAAATAGACTTGAAGTATTCAGATCCGCTCTGCATAAAGCAGCTAAATACTCTCTCTGTCTCCTGGCAGAAAGCTCCTTGGTTTGCTTGTGTCTCAATCACAGCTGGTATTCTGTAGAAAGACTTCTTTCCCATCAGCTTTGTTAGAACCCTAACACAGCACAAAAGTTTACCATTGTAGGTTTTTGATGAACCAAGTGCCTCGTGGGTTCACATACCGCGCGCTGCCGTTATTTCCCCCTAATCACGAGTTTGTTGGTCTTCCAATATGGCGCAGGGTTTGTTTACTTCCGGTTACGGGTGACGTCAGTGAAAGGGTTCTAATGGGAGCATTACCGCCACCCACTGGATTGGGGTGTAAAGCAGTCTGAACAAAACGTGTAAACATAAACATAGGAGAAATGAACCCGTTTTTCTAACTCTTCCTCACTTAGTCTACTTTTCTTTTTTGATTAGTCTGGATTTGATATTGTAAATTTAAATGTGAATCAATGTATATTCATCGGACATGAACAAATGAATAAATCTTGAGTAATCTTGAGGGGCGTGTGTGTCGGGGGGGCGGTGTCGCGGCGGGGGGGAATCGAACGAACCCTCCGATCCCCCCCTGGCTACGGGCCAGTACTGAGCGTATTTCCCCTATTAATAAATACAAAGTACTTTTGTGTCTGCTGCATCTTTCAGTTCTTTTAAATCAAGGCTGAATACTTTCTTCTTTGCCGCTGCTTTTTATTAAATCAAATTTGAGTTTTTTGATTTTTCAGCATGACCGCAGTGCATGATGGTATACATTGCTTGGTTAGTGATCATTGGTTGTACACTACTTTTCGTGATGCATTGTGGGATACTCTGAGTGCACTATATAGGGTGTAATAATTCTTGCTATACGTTCGGACAGCATTACACAATGGCGATCTCACTATATAGAGATTATAGTGATTTCGGACACAAGGATGGAAACCTCTTTCACTGAAAATGGTACAAAGACAGCGCACACACGAGGGTAGGCCAAAAAGTTATAAGACGGATGTTATTTCAAAGGGAATACAAAGAAGGAATTCTCTGATGGAAACATCACTTGCAGAAGTTTTAGACTTAAATGGAGGATATGTAGAGATGGCTTTATTTTCATAAATAAAGGTGGCTTTTTTTCATTTGTCTTAACTTTTTGACTTATCTATGTATGTATATTATATATATCGTGTGTGTGTGTGTGATAGTATTTTATTAGGTGGGTTTTTTTTTTTTTTAATTTGATGTCAGCAGCAGGTTTCAAAAAAAGTTGGGACGGGGGCATGTTTGGAGTCGGGTCAGGCATGGAGCCTGCTACTGGTAACATTTCACCCAGTACAACCTGCAGCATGGATGGGTGGTCGGCGTCTAAACCGGCTCCCCCACCAGTGCACAAAACTGGTGAGGAGGGTGGCATGTCACCCAGCAGGACTAAAAACAAGACCAGTCAAATTGTAGATGAGCTCCTTGCGAGCCAACGGCCAACATGCAATGGTGGTTCTGACGGCCAACTTGACTTCAGTTCCTTCAACAAGCAATGAGCTGCTCTGCGACCATCTCAATGATGTTGTGTTGTCCCTCGCCAAGGGACACTGCCCATGCGCCAAGCAGCATCGTTGTCATAGGTGCAGCCCCAGTGTTAATGGAATTACAGAAAAGGTGTGAAGATATGGCTACCGCATACTGGGGAACCGATGTGCCACCCAATATGGCAGTGGCGACAAGTGGACGAAGACCATATAAACATCTTAATCTTGGTACCTGGAATGTTTGTACTACCAATGACAACGACTCTTCAATTAGACCAGAACGAGCAACAGCCCTCATCTGTCGAGAGAAAGCAGGCATCAACATGTGTGCTCTGAGTGGCGTTTGGTGTCCTGGCACTGGAAACATAGTTGAGAGAAGTTACACAATCTTCTGGAGTGGAGGAGAAGAGAGAATAGCGGGTGTTGGTTTTGTCATCTCCAGCAAGCTTGCTGCCCAAGACCAACACCAGTCAGCAACAGAATCATGTCATTGCGCATACACACTCTCTCATTAGTGTATACGTGCCAGTCGTGCTAAGACCGCATGAAGAAAAGGAACAGTTCTATGAAAAGCTTGGTAGCTGCATATCTGCAGCTGAGAAAGACAACCTCATCATTCTGGGTGATTTTAATGCACGTGTAGGTAAGAACTGGACATCATGGCCAAATGTTATCGGGAAACATGGTGTCTGAAAGATGAATTCCAGTGGTCTCATGCTCTGAGTTCTGCACCAGATTTCAGCTCAGTATCATGGGTACAATGTTCCAGCTTAAAGAACACATGGCAACATCTATGTTCAAAGCATTGGAACCAGCTTGATCATGTACTATCTAACAAGGCTGCAAAACCATTTGTTACAGTTACAAAGGTCAATTGAGCGGTAAACTGCTTCACTGATCACAAGCTCCTTGTGTCGGAGTGTGTCTTCTCTATTAAGAAGAAGAAGAAAGGTTCTAAACCTCCCAAGAAGCTTGACATATGCATGGATGACAACAAGAAAGCACTGCTGGAACAGTTTCTTGATGACAAGTTGCCAACTTGTAACACCAACTTTGATGAGCTCAGAGATGTTCTTCAAAATTCAGCTAACCATGTGTTCAGTAAGAAGAAAAGGGTGCAGAAAGACTGGTTTGATGACCAGGATGAAGAAATTCAAAAACCGTTTCAAGACGAGCCTGGACAGACTTGTTTTGAGGAGGTGTATTAGAGCTCAAGAGCAGGTTGGTTTCAACAAAGAGCTGAAGAAGCAGGGTGGTTTTCTCAGGAGAAAAACCAAAGAGTTCTATACAACTCTAAATTCCGTTTATGGTCCAAGATCTAGAAGCTCTCATCCAGTGAAATCTAAAGATGGTGAGCTTCTGACTGCTCCTGATAGGATCAAGAGCAGATGGGTTGAACATTTCAATGATTTTATTAAACCAACCGATGCTGACTTCCGTATCGTCTTGGATTTGATTTGATATGATATGGACCAGTTCCCAGTCATTGAAGCAATGGACCGCCCAGTTGAAGATGAGCTTGATTTAGCTCTCAGTAACACTCGACTAGGAAAGAGCCCAGGTCCTGACAGAATTCTCCTTGAGGTACTTGTGTATGGTGGATGCCGCCTGAGAGCTTTCCTACTCATCCTTTTTAATATCATCTGGGCTACAGAAATCTTACCTTTGGACTGGATTGATGGCAATAATCACATACTGTTTAAAAAAGGCAATAGAAGCCAGTGTGGAAACTACAGAGGCATATCACTACTCTGTGCTGTTGGTAAAGTCTTTGCGGATGTCATTTTACAGAAGCTACATCTGCTAGCTGAATCCATATATTTACAGTCGCAGTCAGGATATTGTAATGGAAGAAGCACAATAGATGGTATTTTCATGCTTCGTCAGCTGATAGGAAAAAAAAACAGAGCAATGCAGAAGTCTGGATATAGCCTTTGTGGACTTTGTGAAGGCATTTGATACCGTCAGCAGTGAGCTCCTCTTCATCATCCTTGGTAAACTTTGCTGCCCACCAAAGTTCATCAGAATCATCAGGAAGCTATACACAGATGTACACACAAGACTCCTCGTTGGCGGTGAATTCGCCTAGTCCTTTGGATACAGCAGTGGGGTCAAGCAGGGGTGCAAATTAGCATCAACACACTTTTTGGAATCAACGTGTTACGTAGCCTAGATGCTGCGTTGCGTCTACTGTTTGTCCATGTGGTTGCTGTGTTTTTTTCTTAAGAGTGATTCGCTGCAGGTGCGCCTTGGGTGCCGGAGCCGCCTGATTGGCCGGTGCCGCCAATAAAAGACTCCAGTCTCCCTGGGTGGATTCTCTCAGCTCTCGGATCCTCTGCTCTTTCGCTTTTGAGCCTCGCCTGCGACACTGTCTCTTCCAGCTAGTGGGCACATTCTGGGGCTTTGACCCACTCTATTTTTGTTAAATAACGCTTTTGTAGCCGCTTTTGTATTTTTGGTAAGACGCTGTTTTATTTTTCTTTTTTCAAAACGTGTGTGTGTAAGAATCCCTTGTTTATTTCGTTTTTTTGGAGGGATTGTTTAAGTTGAATTTTACGACTCGCAGGCCGTTATTGATGCCTTTTTGTTAACCCTTTCTCCAAGAGCATTAAAAAAAAAACATTTACTTTTGAAATCGCCGTCTCCTGGGCTTCTTATGTTGTGTTCCCATTTTTTCAATTTTATGGGTTCGTAACATAAATGGGGGCTCGTCCGGGAGAGAATTAATTGATTTATTAATTAATTAATAATCAAAATTTAGTCCTTGCTCGTGCGTAAGTCACCTTACGTTTTAGATCCGCTTTTGAGGCTTTTTGCGCTTTGCGCTTCCTTAAACACCCCTTGTGTTTTGTCCTCGCTGCGAATCTTTCTCCGTCCCAGGTGGTAGGTTTGTATTCTTTGCTGGTGCCTACTAGCTGTTTAGAGTTGTATTTTTTTGTGTGTGTGTGTGTGTGCCATTAACCGTAGTTATGCTTAACCTAGATGAGTTTGTTAAAGCGCCAACGCAGGAAGCACTGCTTAGTATAACTCGTGATGAGCTTCTACGTGTTGCAGGGCATTATAAAGTTAATGTTCGTGGGGGTATCACTAAAAGTGAGTTGCAGGTGCAGCTTATCGACGTGCTGTATAGCCAAGGTGTGTTTGGCGAAGTCGAGAAAGTCGCCCCTGAACCTCCGACCACTCCCACTAAAAGCTCACTCGAGTGGAAGCGCCTAGCGCTGAGAGAGAGGGAGCTTGAATGGGAGCAAACTAAATTAAGAGAGCAGAGGGAGCATGAGCTCCGTTTAAAAAAACCTGGAACACGATCACGCTGTACGCTTAAAGGAACTGGAGTTGCAGGCTAGGGCAGCTGGCGTACCATCCAGGCATGATTTTGACGTGGCTCGAAATATACGTGTAGTTCCACCGTTTAATGAAAAAGAAGTCGATAAATTCTTTAATCACTTTGAGCGTGTGGCTACTACATTAAAATGGCCACCCGAGGTCTGGACAATGGTATTACAATGTGTTTTTACTGGTAAGGCCCAGGAAGCATATTCCTCTTTGCCACTAGAAGACGCTTCTGATTACCAGAAGGTCAAACAGGCGGTACTTAGGCTATATTCGCTCGTTCCTGAAGCCTATCGGCAAAAATTCCGGTCATTTTCAAAACCCGACTCACTGACGTATGTGGAATTTGTTAGGGAGAAGGAAATCCTCTTTGACCGTTGGTTGCAGTCACAAAATGTCACCACTCTTGAGGCGGTTCGCAACTTAATTATAGTAGAGGACTTCACCAACGGACTTCCACAGGGCGTCGCCACCTACCTGAGCGAGCATAAAGACTTAACATCTGCCAGAGCAGCCGTGCTAGCGGATGAATATGCTCTTGCTCATAAACGCGATCTCACTGGAAAAACTAGCTCTTCAAAACAAAGTGGGCTCGTCAAAGGGCCGGTGCGTGGTCGCATGCCTTCCCCGCCCCGTCAGTCGAGCGTTAGCCGAGTCAGCCAGGCGTCTAGAAACACAGTTCCAACATGCGTTTACTGTAAGAAAAAGGGCCACATCATGGCTGATTGTTACAGGTTTAAGCGTAAAAATCAAACTTATCCCGCTTCACCAGTCAAAACGGAGACTGGTTTATGTGTTTCCAGTTCTAAAAAGGACGAAATAAATGTATCTGATTCAGATGCGGACAAATCCCCAAGTGGGTCTTTTGCGCCGTTTATTTTGGATGGCACTGTCGCTTTACCTGGAGTGCCCGGCGAATGTGTGCGTATTAAAATATTGCGCGATACCAGTGCTTCACAAAGTTTTTTGCTTAAGGAGGTGTTGCCTTTCAGCGACAGTACATATACTGGAGATGATGTCCTTGTACGAGGATTTGAAATGGGTTTCGTTAATGTCCCTTTGCATAAGGTGTCCCTTTCGTCCGACTTAGTTACCGGTGATGTAGTTGTGGGGGTTTGCCCCTGTCTCCCCGTTGAAGGTGTAGCAATGCTGCTGGGGAATGAGCTCGCCGGTGGGAATGTTTTGCCTTGGCCAATAGTATCTCCACAGTCTTCAGGTGTTCGTCCGTCCACTGTTGTCCCTGAAGTTTATCCATCCACCGTAATTACACGCGCCATGGCGCAGCGCTATAAATGTGACAGTCCAGATGTTATGGTGGATTTAAGAGACACTTTCCTTGCTCATCCGTTAATGAGCAGTGTCTCATCGCCTCGCGGTTCTCATTCGGTCACGTCTAAACTCCCCCTTAGCCGCGAGCAGCTAATTAAAGAGCAAAAAGACGATCCCTCTCTGACACCGGTCTTGTCTGAGGCCACATCGAAATGTGATAATGATGTGAAACCTCCGAGCTATTTTATACAGGATGGTGTGTTGATGTGCAGATGGCGGCCTTTGACTGCCCCTGCACATGATACATGGCATGTTGTTAATCAAATTGTGATGCCAACAGTTTATAGGGATGAAGTGTTAAGTCTAGCTCACGACCACCATTTTGTGGGACATCTGGGTGTCAATAAAACTTCTGACCGAGTGCTACAACATTTTTTCTGGCCAGGAATTAAACGTGATGTCATAAGGTTCTGTAGGACATGTCACCTGTGCCAAGTCGTAGGGAAGCCTAATCAAGTAATTCCGCCTGCTCTCCTACAGCCAATCCCCGTGTCTTCTGAAGCATTTGAGCATGTAATCTTAGACTGTGTGGGTCCTCTGCCTAGAACTAAGTCGGGAAATCAGTACCTACTCACGATCATGTGCAGCCTCACGCGTTTCCCCGAGGCCGTTCCCTTAAGGAAAATTACAGCCCTGGTCATCGTGAAGGTGCTTTTGAATTTTTTTTCTGTGTTTTGGTCTCCCAAAAGTCGTTCAGACAGATCAAGGGACAAATTTTCTGTCTAAGATATTCAGGCAAGTCATGCAACAACTAGCGGTTCAACACGTTACATCAAGTAGTTATCACCCCCAGTCACAAGGTGTGCTTGAATGATTTCACCAACCCCTCAAAACAATGCTAAAAACGTACTGTCTTGAGTTTGAACGTGACTGGGACGAGGGAGTGCCGATGTGCCTCTTTGCCTTGCGTGAGATGGTTCAGGAGAGTCTAGGGTTTAGCCCTGTGGAGCTAGTCTTTGGGCATACTGTGCGTGGGCCATTGAAGGTTCTCAAAGATGCGTGGCTTACTGAGACGGCCAGTTATCATGACCTAAATGATTGTCTCAAAAATGCGTTACAGGTTGAAGCGGGCTTGCCAACTGGCAAAAGAGAACCTTGAGTTGTCTCAGGGACGAATGAAAAAACGGTACGACCGAAAATCTGTCTCTCGCCATTTTTCCCCTGGTGACCAAGTCATGGTTTTAATGCCAGTGCCCGGCTCTGCTTTACAAGCGCTACGCGGGCCCTTATTGTGTGGAGCGAAAAGTTGGTGACTTAAATTACGTCATTGCCACCCCCGATCGCAAAAAGGTAACCAGGCTGTGTCACATTA